>NC_133468.1:21839880-22140000 GCF_048565385.1 Saimiri boliviensis
ATCGGCTCTGGTTTCTCTTTATTTTCTTGCATGCACAAATGCCTTTTTATGTGAAGACACTTTTTTCTTTAAGAATTGGAATTTTGGTTTCCCTACTTAGAGTCAAAAATGCCTATGAGCAGCCGTCTTTAACTCCTGCGCATATAGCCAATTAGAGGGATGTATGCTCGTCCTGGGCCTTAGAGAATCTTCTGATCCTTGCAGTTAGAACCCTGTGTTCAGAGAGCTGCTTAGTTATTATATCTAATGACCTAGTTCAACCAAGACAAAAATGTAAAATATACTTTTTCTTTCTCTTGTCCCCCACCACAAATACACACATGTCCATGTGCATGATGTGCATGCTTTCAGTACACACACACATACACATATATGCACACACACATTTCTTTTCTCCAGACCCTTTGTGTCAGGCATTTTAGAATTCCTCCTGCTGAGCTTTCATGAAGCTCCAGAGTGACCAAGGAAACGCCCCTAGGGACACACATCAGTTCTGACCAGCAGTCAAGACTCTCCGGACAAGCATGAAAGCACTAGGTACCTGAGAACCAGTCCTTTGGGTGATTAGGTATTTCACAGACAGTAGGATAAATCCTCATCTTTTGCTAGAAGAGATATGCATTTCCCCAACAGAGAAAGTGTAAGGGCTAGCCCACTATTGGTTACCATGGCAACTCAGATCCACTACCTGCTTAGTTCATCTTGTCATTGTGGAAGACTTGAGGGAAAAACAACATTAAGCTTCTCTGTTTTTTTTTTTTGTCAAATATTTCGAAGTGACATGTCATGACAAGAGTCTGAAACACCTTTTTAGGAATGAAAAGGAGAACATCAGAGAGAGAGAGAAAGGTGGAGCAATGAGCCTGGGCCTGAGGACATATTTGAGGGGAAGGGACTGTGGCTGATGTGGTTAGTACCAATAAAACAGAGAGAGGAGGGAAGGAAAGCACTAAATATGTATTGAGTGCCCACCTCAGGCCTGATGCTGTGCTTAGTAATGAGCATGCTGTGGCTTCTCCAAGCCCTCTGCCTGGAAGAGAAAGGCAGCTGTGACCGCATGAGCAGGAGCTGCCAGGGCATCTGCACAGGGCACACTGTGGGCAGGGGCAGGGTCACTGACACCAGTGTTTGGAGGGATGGGTGGAAGGCAGACTTCTCACAGGAAATATCTATGCTGGAATCTAAAGAAAGTATAGGGGAGAGCAGGTGAAAAAGCCCTGGAGCATTTCTGGTTGAGACAGTGAACCATGCAGAGACCCTAAGGAGTGAGACGGCTCAGCTTAAAAGACTTCAAGAGTTCCTATTGGCTGGAGTGGAGGCTGAGAGGACTTAGGGCCAAAAGTAAGCATGGCTGGAGAAGCCAGCAGCGTCTCTGAATTATGATATCACTTATTATAAGTCATGTTTAGGGGGGCTGCAATTTATCTGGACCTTAATAAGGAGCCATTAAAGTATGTGAAGCAGGTTTGTGAAAACATCATACCAGCAGCAGAGTGGAGGCTGGTTCTGGAGCCAAACAGTGATGGGTGGAGGGAATGAGGGAGACATTCTAAAGTGAAGACTATAGGTCATGGATCAGACAAGCATGGCAGCAGTGGAGATTAAGTGATGTGCATGGGTTCTGGAAATCTTATGACTTAGAACCAACAATAGTTATTGTGGGTGAAAAATGAAGTTTACATTGCTGGGTGACTGAGTGAATGGCAGTGCCCCTCACTAAACAGGAGTCAGTGATGGAGGATCTGGCTGGGGCTATTTGCTTGATTACAAAGAAGCCAGGTTGGACCAGGTGGGTCAGGCTAGGTTAAGCCTTTAGAATAGCACTTGTCAAGATGTTGTGTGAGCTTGTGCATGGGTATGTCCAGAGTCCAAAACAGGTCTCACGGAATACAGTGAGAAGATGACATAGCTTAGGACATGACATGGGTGATCCTATTATGGAATGAGACTACATGTAGACTCCAACATGGGGTGCACGAGAGCAACCACAACAAAACAATTCAGGGCATCTTTTTATTCTCTGTCTTTAATTAAAACCTGCATACTGTCTGCACCTTTCATTACTGCTACCTGCCCATGAAAGACTGGAGGTGAGCCATAGCCATGAAAGATGGAGGAAATTTAATTTTGCTTTTGGTAATTGAACCAGCATGTTGAATGTGGAGTTCAACATTCTCATTCAGGTTCGGAGAAATTTACAGTGAGAATGCTAAAAGTGGCACATGGTAGAGTGCCATGAGGATAGCGTGTGGCCTGTATGAGTAGTTTCTGGTGATGACTGACCAGCTGGCTAGAGAGTCCTTACTGTGATTCACACACATGCTTACTTATCCCTGTTCTTTC
Source organism: Saimiri boliviensis (assembly GCF_048565385.1). Lineage (NCBI taxonomy): Eukaryota > Metazoa > Chordata > Mammalia > Primates > Cebidae > Saimiri > Saimiri boliviensis. The sequence continues at coordinate 21,842,224 of NC_133468.1, forward strand.
TTCCAGCAAGTCCAGTGTTAAACTCATCACCTTCTTCTGGTGGTTCATATCTTTCTTCAAAGGCTGAGTTCATTTATATATACAGCCACATGAGATCTTGGTTTTTGCCATTTAAAATGCCAGGTGTAAGATCCAGCACCATAACTAGGTGATGTGTTCATCTTAAGCAAGTTGCTTAAATTCTCAGAGTTTCCTTCTCTGTATTGGAGGGATGACAGCGACAATAGTGAGCCCACCCCACCGGTGGCAATGAGGGATGAATAAGACAAGGCCTGAGAAGGAGGGGTGGAGACTGGAACAGGCGTTTGGGCTTCCTATCATAGCATGAGGAGGCCAGCTGGGTTGTGGAAAGAAGAGGCGTGAACCCCCCCCCCCCAGTTCCTTCTTCCTGCGGCCCTGCCATGCATGTCTAGCTCTCTCTGGGAGGCATTTGCTCAGAGTAACCTTGAACCATCTGTAGGAGAGTAGCAAGGCTGAGAAGATAGAAGTCCTTATGTGTAACAGAGATGCCACTCCCAGGCATTTCTTCTCCCACATAAATGAGACAATAAATAAATCTCTCCCTGCACCCTCACTGTATGTCAACTGCCTAAGGTATAACCTTGAGCACAGTTCCCAAATATAGTACTTTATGTTCTCTCCAGTAATGGTAATAACTCACTTCTGGAGTTGCAGAAAGAATATGGATTTGGATTCAGGTTACCTCAATGTACCTCTGACATTTACTCGGGGTGTGGTCTTGGATACATTATTTAACTTTTGAAGGTATCTATGTCTTCATCTGTACAACGAATCATTCCTCCCAAACATTAGAGATCATTTATACAAGGGGCCAAGTGCAGGGCCTGGCACAGAGGAGGCACTCGAGCAGTAGCTACATTATTTTACTCCTAACAATTTATAATAATAAGAGCTTATGCTCCCCCCAGCCCTTTAGCCCACCCTCCCTCGAACTTGCGTGGATAACTATGGCTGCATAATAATTTCGCTCAGTCCTGAAGGAAGCATCTAAACCTAGTGGTTATGAAACCAATTAACATCAGAGAGGATTGGAAGAATATCCTGTCTGTGACTCTAGCCCGGTGACTACTCAGAAGTCTCAAGTCTGCATCACATTAGCTGGCATCTGGAAAGGGTGCACCTTGAAGCACCCCTGCAGAAGTCAGTTCTGGTGAGAGTGGGTGGCCCTCTCTGCAGGCAAAGGGCAGGAGGCAGGGAAGCTAGAGAGAGATGTCTAGCTGGGCCTGTGCTCCCCAGCACTCTTTTGTACCCAGTGGCTGTGTGAAGGGTGGATGAAGGGTATTTGGTTTTAATTGGGAAATGCTATCAATTGTCCTGGGCTCATTTAAAAATCCATTACTATCAGGAAGTGGATAGATTAAGCAATGAGGAAGGGAAAAGAAAAAGCTGTCAGCACCCTGCTTTGTAGGGAGTATACGGCCTGTCTAAGCTTCACCAGCAAGAGCTGTCCTGAATGTTAAGAAGCTTGTTAAAGTCAATTTCAAGATGCTGGGGAGGGAGAGGAGGTGTCTGGGCCAATTCACAAGAAGTCCTGGGTGAGCTTATTGTTCTTGCAGCTTCCAAAAGCGGTACTGCAGTAATCTACACTGCACATTTCAGATTCCTGCAGCTGTTTCTGGAAGCCTGGCAACTGTGCCACCCAGCTGTAAGCCACGTCAACACCTGCAAATAGCGAAACCCTTCTGCCCCCTTCCTTGTTGCTGAACGCTCAGCTGGACCCAGATACCTCTTCATCCTGGGAGCCATCAGTCAGGTTAAGGGTCTATGGTGGACCTTGAGACAAACAGGGAGAAGGATGATAGAAATGTGCCGGAAGAGAGAGCAAAGGGGGTAGAAAGACAAAAGTAAGCTATGAGAACAAGAAATGAAAGAGAGCTATGATAGGGCTGTATATTAGCTTCCTAGGGCTTCTGTAATAAAGTACCACAAACCAGCTGGCTTAAAACAGCAGAAATGTACTTGTACAGTTTTGGAGGCCAGAAATCTGAAATCAAGGTGTTGGCAGGACCATGTCCCCTCTGAAGCCCCTACGTGGAGATCCTTCCTTGTTTCTTCCAGCTTCTGGTGGCCCCAGATATTCCTTGGCTTGTGATAGCCTCACTCCAATCTATCCTCTGTCTTCCCCTGGCCACCTTTCCGCTGTGCCTATGTCTGTGTCTTCTAATAAGGACATATTATTTTGGATTAGAATCTACCTCATCCAGTAAGACCTCATTTTAATTTGACTACATCTGCAAAGTCCCTATTTCTGAATAAGGTCACATTTATAAATATTGAGGGTTAGGACTTCAACTTACTTTTGGTGGGGCATGATTCAACCCACACCAGGCTGTTTAGAGGACTGCTGTCTGGTTAATTCAGTTCAGCACCATAGAAGGTCCTGGGAAGCTTGAAAAAGTACTAATCAGGAATCCAGGGTCACAAGCTGAAGTGCCTGCAGAGGCCAGGCGGGTAACATCATAGGAATAGATGTTCTAGAATAGGAAACTGGTGACTGTCCTTTAGCCTGGAATCACTGGGACAACAATGAACTGGAGTACATGCCTGGATAAGGGCAAAAGCTACTCAGCCCCAGCCGTTGTCACTTTGTGGGACTGAGGCTCAGGGATACCAGATCAAACGAGAAGCCAAGAATCCAGATTTCTATGTGAAATTTCTCAGTTTTGTTTAAAACTTAGACAGATTTTTTCCCCCAAACATGGTGTACAACAAACTAAGACCATCTGCAAATAAGGCAGAGCCATGGGCAGTCAATTTGCCACCAGTGCTATAAAGCCTTTGGTTCAAATCCCAGTCTTCCCACTTGCTGTGTGACCTCAGGCAATTTACCTCCCATCTCTGGGCCACAATTTCCTATTGAGGGATGAGATGGTCTCAATCATCCAGTAGAGTACGGTAATAAATGGTGGTGAATATTCAGCCTTATGGGATGCCAGGCCCACACTGGAGGTGCTTACATATCAGTTTAAGAAACAGAGCTTACACATTGGAAAATTGAGAGGCTGGGCACAGTGGCTCATGCTTTCCCAGCAATTCAGGAGGCTAAGGCTGGTGGATCATTTAAATTCAGGAGTTCGAGACCAGCCTGGCCAACATGGTGAAACCTAGTCTCTACTAAAAATACAAAAATTAGCTGGGCGTGTGGCAGGCACCTGTAATCCCAGCTACTTAGGAAGCTGAGGCAGGAGAATCACTTGAACCTGGGAGGTGGAGATTGCGGTGAGCTGAAATTGTGACAGTGTATTCCAGCCTGGGCAATAAAGTGAGACTCAGTCTCCAAAAAAAAAGAAAAGAAAAGAAAATTGAGAGACCTCAGCCTCAGCCAGTTGTCCTGAGCTTTATATAAATGGATCAATTCAAAGCCACTGCCCCAGCCTAACACTGAATAATTCTTCTCCTCATGCATAACTCCTAATAGGGCTCCATTCTGAGTGAGGCTGTGTAGCATTGTGGTTAAAAGCTTTGCTTCTGAATGTAGGGATGTGAGAGAGAGGGAGCATTTAGCAGGTAAGAAAGACCAGCAGTAGAATGGAGACAGACAGAAATCCTGGAATTTTGGCTTTAATGCTACTGATGAAATCAGCTAGTCACTAGTATATATTCTACATGAGAGGCACTGTCCTAAGAACTTTCATGGATTATTCACAATTAATCTTCGTGCCAGTACTGAAAGGTAGACATAATTACCCTTGTTTCATTAACAAGGATACAGAGAAGCTGGATTCTAGAGTTTTAAGTAAAATCTCTCAATTCATTTCAATGGCAATGGAATCAAGCATTTTTCAAACACTGTGATGTCTAAACTAAGTCCATCTGCAAACTGGGCCTAGCCCATGGGCAGCTATTTCGCAACCTTTGGTCATGAGCCATGGGTTCCAGTCCAAATTTTGCCAATTTTCCGCGTGAACTTGGGTGAGTAACATCTATAGAAAGTAACATCATACTCTCTGAGCCATGGTTGAGATACTCAGTAGCTTGCCAAGGTCACACACAGCTTGTATATGGCAAAGCCCAGCATCTGAATCAGTCCAGGATCACTAAATGTATTGATTCCATCATCTTCTGTAAGTGTTTCTGATGCTTTTTCTAAGACCCTTTTATCAATCAAGCTACCCAGATCCAGATAGGACACACGAGGCTGATTCACCTGCAATGGCTGATATCCTGAACAAACTTTAATGAAGGACAGCGAGGATGAAAGCAAATGCCTGGAGGATTGCATAGACTTCTGTAAATCGGAAGGGTAGAGAAGAGGTAGGAAGGTCCCTCCTGAACACGGCATCAGTTGGCCTAAAATTGCATCACGGAGTTTTTGTTTTCCTCAGTCACATGACAATTTTGATTCATGCCTTAAAACAGGAGGACTCTGGGTTTAATACTGGATGTCATTTAGTCTTAAAAACTCAATGTGAAAATAAAGCTTCCCAGTGGTTTTTCATATTTCGTTTTAGCAGAAAACCTTTAAAACATAAAATCTTATATAGAATGCCAGGATATAAAATAGAATGAGCTGGCGTTCATCATGTGCCGCTAAGGCATAATAATAACAATGGCAATAACAGCAGCAGCAAATCCTTGCCTTGGGCCAGCCACTACTTACTCTGAGATCTTACCCATGGTAACTCATCTAAGCCTTACTACAACCCTTTGAGGAAACTGAGGCAGAGTGATGTTATGTAATTTGTTCAGGGCTACAGAGCTCAGTGTGGGAGTCAGGCAGGCTGCCCCCAGGACCTGCAATCTTCCCTGCCCTCCTGCTCAGCTCCTTACCCTGTACCCCACAGGGGAGGGGTGCCCACATGAGAAACAACTGATTGCAAATTGGAGCTGACAGCAGAAGCTGTGTCTCATGACCTGTAATTTGTAGTCAACTTTGAAATCATTGTTTGCATTTACTATCTACAGACACTTAACACATGTGAATTGTCTGCCCCCACTGACAGTTACAAAGGCCTGTCATTGTACTTTTTTCAGCTAATCTGTCATTGAAATGCTTCATATGGTCTTTCAAATAGAAATTTATGTCTGCTTCAAGCCTAAATTATAAGTGAGACTATCCCAAGTGTTACTCTACAAATCTGGTGAAAACCTGTCCAGTTGTTAGCTGTGGTTAGGAATAAACAGACCCACATTTTCCTGTGTTTGTATAGACAAAAGTAGAGCTGCATTGACTGAGGCCCGGGAACCTGGGGCCTGCTGCCTGCAGTCTTCCTCTCAGCAGCCCATGAGACAACTTCAAAGAACCCTGGGCTCTGGAAACTCAAGAGAGCCATGGTCCTAGCCAGACAGAAACAAGTTGTCTGCTGACTCCAGGAAAGGGAGAGTGTTGTTCTGACCTGGGGCCTGGGAGAAATGACAGCATTCAGAAGTAGGGTCAGCTTAAGGAAGTATGGAGGTGTGGGGGGGACAGCAATCCGGGGTCTCTGAGCCTCAGGCCAGAGGATGTTTCCAGCACCTTCTGAGAATTTGGTAATGACTCACCTCAGATTTGCAGAGGCTCTGCTGGTACCTGGTTTGCCTGGAACCAAGCATAGATATTTAATTTGTATGATTGGGCTAAGGCTGACAGTGTAAATCATAAATTAAACCTCTCTCTCGAGCTTTGTTTTTTTGCTACTTTACTGATAGAATATGACTTTTAAATAAAACATGGAATTTAAATATCAAGCTTCTGGCGAGTTGAACTAGAACAGATTTCTCAATCTTGGTATTATTGACATTTTGGGCTAGATAATTCTTTGTTGTGGGAGCTTGCCCTGTGCATTGGAGGATGATTAGAAGCATTCCTGGCTCTGCCCACTACAGGCAATGAGGATGCTCTCCCTCCTCCACTTTCGACAATCAGAACTCTCTGGGTATTGCCAAATATCCCCTGGCATGAAAGGGACAAAATAAATCCCAGCTGAAAATTCTGAATTAGATGATTTTAGAGGTACTATTTAGCTATAGTCTTACAATCTCTTATAGCCAAATAACTTTGGAATTAAAAGTTTAACTCAGTATATTTTGGTACTGCTAAACATATCCTTCATCTAAACTCTCTGGTTCATAGGTTAAGACTAAGATCATAGTGGTTTCCTGTCATTCTCCTTGCTCTTGGCTACTTGACCTCAAGTCAGTTGCTAAAAAAAAAAAAAAAAAAAAAAAAAAAAAAATAGCTTAATAATCCTGCACAGATTGACCTCTCTAACCATCTCCTGTTGCCTCCAACTCCCTTCTTTCATCAGACTTTTTCTTCCCACAATGATAAAACTGAAAGAAAAATTAATGTCCAGTGTCTTGGTTAAGACAATGTAGCTCACCCAGACAGGTTTTCTCTTCTCAAGGGGCATGATTTACTTTTTACTTTATATTTTCAAATTGTCTTTTTTCTGTCAACTTGCTCCAATAATTCCTGGTTAATTACTGAAGGCCTTAAGACACACACCCAATGTAAGCATGCGGATTGAGAAACTGCATAATCGGACCACAGCCTACATTTGAATCCTGCCTCATCCATCCATGCTCTAGTTTCAGGATTGTGGGAAAGTTCCTAAAACTCTCTGCTTCAGTTTTATTATTTACAAAATGGGGCAGCAATAGCGCCAGTCCCATCGGTTTGTGGTGAAGATTTAATAAAATACTGTGTATATAGTGTTTAGCAAAGTACTATGCATATAGTAAGCATTAAATACACACTCTTACCTCTATGATCTTTGCCATTATAATGATTTTTAATTATCACTTTATTCCCTTTCGTCCTATTTGAGCTGAAAGTATCTGGAGGTAATGACTTCATGCAGTCGGGAGATTGCCTTAGGAACTTTTGTAGAAATAAATAATTTCCAAAAGCAATTAAAACTTATTTCATCATACCTTTCAACCACTCTAAGATCACCGGCCAAGACGATCTTAGAACTCAGCCAGAATCAGAAATCAGGAAATCCCAAAAAAATCTCCAAATCCTACCCTCAAATTCCCTAAATCACTCTTCCCTTCTTTCTTTCCTTGTCACCTACACAGGTTCTCCACTGCTCTATTCAGCTTTCCTTTTCCAGAAGCAGCCACTGCCATCATTTGAGGTGGCTGCCCTTGAGTTCAGAATAAGAGGGAGAAAAGACTGTGTTTCTTTGACAATGCTTATTTGCTCAGCCAGCGAAAAGCAAAGACTTGCATGGAAGAGGTGAATCTTAGGTGTGGCCAAAATAGCTATTGTCGCTTTATCACCAGCCAGAGTGAACTCCTTGTTGCCTATGTCCCCAGTATAAAGAGAACAGCCCTGATACTGAGGAATAGTTCAGAGGACTTGCTGGCCTTTTTTTTTTTTTTCAACTGGCAAAAATTTAAATGTTTACTATGGAATGCTGTGTCCTCTGTGCAGAAAACCAGCAGTGAAGGGCGTGAGTAAAAGCATTATGGAGGATGTCATTAGCATGCAATGAAGCACCATGCCTACACCTGTGCACAGGCTTGGAATTTTTTTTTTAATCCCAGCTCTGCCATTTACTAACCATGAGAAAAAGATTGTCACCTCACATATTTCAAGATGCACTCCTATCCATTAGCACAGATGGTCTCCATGGTAGCTAGCCCTGCAGTACCGGGAGTAGATACCACTTACTCCAATAAACTAAGAGTCCGAGAGGTTGTCAGTTGCTCAAAATTACATGTCATTTCATCATGGATCTAAGAGTGATATCTCAAGCAAGTTATTTGACCTGTTGGATCTTCAGTTTTCATAGCTGTATTTCTTCCTGATAGGGTTTCTAATGATTCAGGATAGAAATAATGTTTACAAAATGTGAAGTCCATAGTCTGGTACCTACTAAATACTTCATAAATATTTCTGAAGATAATGATTATTTGGATGATGATAATGATGATCTATGCAGAACAGTATGTGAAAAGACCCTGCACAGCAATTAGGAGACATGACAGGTCTTAGTCCCCAGATCTGTCCCTAATTGTTAAGTTATCTTGAGTTACTATCTCAAATTCTGCAGCAGAATTTTCTACTGGGCTCATATGGAGTTAATATCATCTGCCTCTGATTGCTTATAAAGACAGTAAGAGACTCAACTGAGTAAAAAAGGACCTTTGAAAAATGTAAAGTACAAAACAGTTTTTACCTAATAAATGTTTTTCTCCTTCTTGGCATGCTGTTATTGTTGCTGTTATATTTCATCCTAGCAATGGTAGTTGACAGGCTGTTTACCCTGTAAGCTCTTCTAGCCCATTCCTAGAAAAGAAGGAACTGCTTGAAACTGTCTTTGAAGGCAACTCAAGGCAGAGTCGAGATTAGAATACAAGTCACTGACCACCAGTCTAGATTATTTCTCACTCACAGAAGGGGAGAGGTCCTACAGAGACTGATCCCATCCTCCTTTTGGACTTTGTAGAGAGGCTAGATATACTGACTAATGGCATTAACAAAATGAGAGGCATCAGATGATTCTGTGTAGCTCTTCTGTTTGCTAAAGAAGAAACAGCATATACAGAAGCATTTCTTCGGAACTATTTTTCTTTCTTTTTCTAGCACTTCAGGGTAAAAGAGCATTCAGAAGCTGACAGTCAGTGATGTGCTTACTCTGTGCACAGTTCATAAAGCGTGACTGCTTCCAGTAGAGCTGTTTGTACAAGTCTGGGAGAGGACTCAGTCCACTAACAGAGGCAGCAGAGATTGCTTGCAGAATAAATGTGCAATTTCTTAAAGATTATTTTGGTATACTGAATATCTCCCTGAAGGAGGCTGGAGCAAGGGGAGTAAGGATTGGGGAGGCCATTTCTCCTCCATGAGGTTATACAGTCCCATTGAGATGGGAGCCAAGTCAATTAGAAAGCTTTCAAGGGATAGTGTATCTTCCAAAGCAGATTGACAATAGGTTGGGGATGGAGGTCAGTCAAAGACTCAAAGAATTCCGCCACTGCTACTCTTTGCAGTGTTCAAGTGAAGAAGTATAACCAGTGCAGTAACTCTTGATATTTCAAGTCTCCTTGTACTTTGCAATCGCTGAAGAAACCTGAGGACAGGTGGTGCCAACGTACCATTACCTAATTCAGCATTCGTTTTGGGTTGAGACCACAGGCCATTGCTGGACTGATTGTAGAAGAGAAGAAAAACATGAATCTAGTACTGGGATTTTTTAGTATTAGAAATAAAAGACCAGATATGAACCCAATAGCCCTTCAGGTATTTGAAGAACTCTCGGGGGAAAGGTGACAATATTCTAACATGGCTCCTTAGAGCAGAGCCAGGACCGATAAGCAGAGATGATAGCAAGCTAACCCCACATTTGGAGAGTTGACAATTCAGTGATCCAAAATGGAATGGAATGCTTTGTGGGGTAATAAGTTTCCTACTAGAGGTCTCTAAGCACAAAATGCTTTACAAATGGTGTTCTGCGAGTTCTCCTGAAGTTGAATGAAGTTACAGCATATGTAGAAATCAGCTTTGACAGTGGACCTTATTATTATTGGTCAAAATTAATTTTGAGAATCCTTTAAATTATCTATTAAATACAATATATACATAATTTTCTTTTTCACAACCGCAGACAGTTAAAACTGGATTGCCTTTGGGGACAATGCTGTTAAAATTGGATATCCTATCTGTATGTATATTCCCACTTTAGCATTTATCAGTGGTCTTGTCTGCAACAGTTACTACTATGATGACTATCGTGTTTGCTTGGTGAAGATTTCCATGAGCTCCCCATCTCCTTCACTTATTTATTTATTCAGTATTTATTTATTTATAAAAGAAAAGAAAGTAGGGCACAATGGCCTGTGCCTATACTCCCAGCTACTTGGAAGACTGAGGTAGTAGGATCACTTGAGTCCAGGAGCTGGAATCTAGCCTAAGCAACATGTCAAGACTCTGTCTTTAAAAATAAAATAATAAAATACCATTAAAAAAAAAAAAAACAAAAAACAGAAAATGAATATAAAATGTTTATGGATATAAATTCTTATGGATATAAAATGAATATCCATAAACACCAGAATGCCTTTCAGTGGGATTAGATGTTGGAGAATTGAAGGAATCATAGCCATTCATATTTCTCACCTGTGTTCCCTCCAGGGCATGGTCTCTGTGAGTAGATGGAATGGCAGAATCATTTTTTTGTCGTTAGTGCACAGACCTTGCACATTTTTCATTACATTTGTTCTTTAGTATTTTTACAAAATTTTAATGAGTTTGTTACTTCAGTTTTATTTTTCAGTTGCCCATTGCTCATATATAGAAATGCAATTGACTTTTATATACTAACTTTGTATTCTGTAACCTTTTTATCTCACTTATTAATTCTTTTAGGATTTTCTAGCATGTATTACCGTGTTGTATTCAAATAAAGATACTTTTACTTCTTGCTTTTAAATCTATATGACTATTGTTTGTTGTATTGCCTTATTGCACTACCTGGCTATTCAGATATAATCTAATGTTGAATAAAAATTGTGAGAGTGGACATGCTTGCCTTGTTCCTGACCCTAAAGAAAAAACATTCAGCCTCTCATCATCAAATATAAAATTCTGTGTAGATATTCTTAGTGAGTTGTGAAAAATCCAATCTGTTCTAGTTTGCTGAAGATTTTGCCCTATGTGGAAGTTGAATTTCATAGAATATTTTTTTCTGCATCCACTGAAATGATCACATGGGTTTCTCCTTTGCTTTATTAATATGGTGAGTTAAATTCATTGATTTTTGTGTGTTAAATCCAACCCTGATTTCTTGAAATACATCCTACTAGATTCAATTTGCTAATATTTTGTTAAGAATTTTTAAGCTACATTCATGAGGTACATTGGTATAGAGTTTCCTTCTCCTGTGATGTGTTTGTCTGATAATATTGGGCTTATAACATTATTTGAAAAAGGCTCCCTTCTCTTTTATTTCCTAAAGAAGTTTGTGTTAGTTTCATCTTATTCTACCTTAAATGTTACATGAAATTCATGAGTGAAGTCATCTGTGCCTGATTTTTCTTCAAAAGTTTGCTGTTTTCAATTCAAATTTTTAATTGACAAAGGATTATTTGGGGGTTGTTTGTTTGTTTGTTTCTTCAGTCTGTTTTGATCATTTATATTTTTCAAAGTATTTGTTCATTTTCAGTTGTCATATTTATTGCCATAAGGTTGTTCATAATGTTCCTTTATGCTTTCACGAGTGTAGATTAGGTAGGGCTTGGTGATATCATATTTTATTTCTTCTACCTTATTGAGAAATTAAATAGTGACATATCAGTTTTAAAACAAGATTTTAATTTTATTGATCCATTTCTGTTTTAGCTCCATTTCTTATTTCCTTGATTTTTAAACTTATATTTATTGTTTTTCCTTTTATTATGTTGGGTTTAATGTGATCTTTTTCTAATTCATAAGAGGGAAACCTAGATGCTTGAGTTTTAGCTCCTTTTTCTATTTCAGGATAAGCATGAAAGCTCTAAGTATTTCCCAAACACTCATTTAGCTGCATCTCACAAATTTTTATGTTTAATTTAATTATCATTCATTTCAAAATATGTTTTTTCCCTATTGATTTCTTCTTTCTTCCAAAAGTATTTAGAAGTAGATTTGTTTAATTTTCAAATAGTTAGGACTTTTATGAATACCTTATTGCTATTAATTTTTAACCTAATTATATTTGGTCAGAAAGCATACTTTGCATGATTTCAGACTTTTTAGATTGATTGATTGTTTTTTGTCCTAACACATCCTGATGACCACGTATCCTTGGAAAAACTGTGTCTGCTAAAGTTGTTAGGTTATACATCTTCAAATGTCAGTAAGATAAAGGTTGATAGTAAGATTCAAATCTTCTACATCTTTACTAATTTTTTGTCTACTGCTACCAATTGCTGAAAGGTATTAAATATCCAACTATAATTCTGGAATTATCTTTCTCCCCATTAATTTTTTAATTTTTTGCTTTACGTATTTTTAAGGTCTCTTATTAGGTACATATACATTCATGACCGTTATGTCTCCTACTGATTGATCCTTTTAATATTATGAAATGTCTCTTTTCTCATATTGGTATAGCCAACCAACATCTTTGGTTAATTCCTAGATATTTAATTTTAATTTGTGGCTATTATAAATAGGTTTATTTCTTTTTCAGATTGTTTACTGTTGTCATATAGAAATGCTACTGATTTTTTATGTTGATTTTGTATCCTACTACTTTACTGAATTTGTTTATCAGTTCTGAGAGTCTTTTTGTGGAGTATTCAGGATTTTTCAAATATGAGATCATATCTGCAAACAAGTTAACTTGGTTTATTCCATTCCAGTTTGGATGCCCTTTATTGCTTTCTCTCATCTGATTGTTCTAGCTGGGACTTCCAGTACTGTGTTGAATAACAGCCTTGAAAGTGAGCATCCTTGTCATGTTCCAGATCTTGGAGGAAAGGCTTTCAGTTTTTCCTCACTCAGTATGATACTAGTTGAGGGTCTGTCATATATAGCATTTATTAGGTTGAGGTATGTTCCCTCTATACACAATTTTTAGGGCTTTTGTCAGAATGGGATGTTGAATTTTATCAAATGCTTTTTAGCATCAAATAAAATTATTACATCGATTTATCCTTCATTCTGTTTGTATAATGTATCACATTGTTTGATTTGTGTATGTTGAACCATCTTTGCATCCCAGGGATAAATCCCACTTGGTCATGATAAATTATCTTTTTAATGTATTACTGAATTTGGTTTGTTGGTACTTTGTTCAAGATTTTTGCATCAATATTCATCAGAGATATTGCCCTTTAGTTCTTTCAATGTGTCTCTGTATGGTTTTGGTATCAGTGTAACACTGGCCTCATAAAATTAGTTAGGAAGTATTCCCATCTCTATTTTTCAGAATAATGTGAGTAGGATTGATATTAGTTCTGCTCTAAATGTTTGGTAAAATTCATCAGTGAAGCCATCAGGTCCCAAGGTTTTCTTTACTAGTAGACTTTTTATTATGGCTTTGATCTTGTTACCTGTTACTGGTCTGTTCAGGTTTTAGATTTCTTTCTCGTTCAGTCTTGGTAGGTTGTATGTCTCTAGAAACTCAATTCATTTCCTCTGGATTTTCCAATTTATCATACATTTGTTCATAGTAGCCACTAGTGATCCTTTGAATTTCTGCATTAACAGTTGTAATGTCTCCTTTTTCATTTCTCATTTTATTTGGATCTTCTCTTTTTTTGTTACCCTGGCTAAAGGTTTGTCCATTTTGTTTAACTTTCCAAAAAAAACCAACTTTGTTTCATTGATCTTTTGTACCCTTTCTAATTCATTTGTTTCTGCTCTGATCTTTATTATTTATTTTCTTTGACTAATTTTGAGTTTGGTTTGCTCTTGCTTCTCTAGTTCTTTAAGATGCATCATTAGATCGTTTATTTGAAGTTTTTCCCCTTTATAGGCACTTACAGCTATAAACTTCCCTCTTAGTACTGCTCGTGCCATAACCCATAGGTTTTGGCATGTTGTGCTTCCATTATCATTGGTTTCAATAATTTTTTTAAATCTCCTTCTTAATTTCTTTCTTTACCCACTGGTCATTCACGAGCACATTGTTTAATTTCCCTGTGTTTTCATAGTTTCCAAAATTTATCTTTTTATTGATTACTACTTTTATTCCATTGTGGTCAGAGAAGATGCTTGGTATTATTTCAATTTTTGCATATTTTAAGACTTTTTTTGTGACTTAACATGTGGTCTTTCCTTGAGAATTATCCATTCACTGAGGAAATTAATATGTATTCTATAGCTATTGGATGAAATGTTCTGTAATTATCTATTAGATCCATTTGGTCTGTAATGCAGATTAAGTCCAATATTTCTTTGTTGATATTCTGTGTGGAAGATCTTTCCAATGCTGAAAGTCTGTGGAAGTCTCCAGCTATTATTGTATTGGGGCCTATCTCTCTCTTTAGCTCTAATAATATTTTCTTTATATATCTATGTGCTCCAGAAGATTGGGTTAGGACCACATGGTGGCTCTGAACTTAAACACATTGGAAGCATGTTAATTCCCCGTCTTTTCTCACAAACTGCAAGCAAGGCTGACTCATCTTAGTAGCTACCCTTGGTTTAAGACTTTTTTAATATTTAAAATAAACTGAAAATCATGAGAGAAACTACTGTTGAATAGAAAAGCAGTTACATCTTCCCCATAGATTCCGTAAGCGAAACTATTTTCTTGGTTAAATGTCTTTGGTTTAAGTATCAAAGTAGAGAAAAGGGGACAGAAAAGCATTATGGAGAGGTTCATCAGGTCTTACAGAGAACCCAGAGAATGGCTGGACCAGGTCTCAGAAAGGACAGGGACCATAACAGGGGATTAAGTCATATGACGGGATTAAGTCATAAGTCCAGGGGCCTCAGCAGCAGAGGCTCCAGATCCTTTTCACAAGCATTCTGCCAATAGAGTGACTCCCCACCAATTCCGGGTCTGGAGAGGATTAGATTGTCTTATCTGATTTGAGGATATATTAACATTTAACCATGTCCACAGGAGTGGGTCATATATAGAAACGCGTTGCTGGCAGTGGAAGGGTGCAGTTTTCAGAAGAGGGGAACTTACTGGACAGACACCCTGGAGAGTGTCTAGAATATACAAGGGGGCCAGAGGGGCTATTAGGGGGCAAAAGGTCAATTTCGAAGAAGCTACTTTGTGGGCAGTGTGCACATGCAGAAGAAAAAAGAAAAACGCTTTTTGTACTCAGTCATGCAGCCCAATGACAAAAAAATATTGATTTTCCCAGCATCTCATTCAGCCTGAAGTGTGTGCAGCAGCTATGCTTGCTGTGTCTAGTATGCATCGTTAGCAACTCCCATTAAGTGGGGTGAGGAGAAGGCACATTAGGAAGCCAATGAATTCCTGGTTGTGTGGCCCTGGACTTATGACTTAATCTTTATTTGCCTCAGGTTCCTCATCTAAGGAAGAGAAATATTGTTCCATTCAGGGTAACAATGAAATGAGATAGCAAGAAGTAGATAAGAAAGTTAAGAGCACAGACTTGAGTCTCATCAGCAAGGTGGGGCCCTGGTCCTGGTGCCCGTGGCTGTGGGACCTTGCACACACCTTACCTTCAAGAGCTACACTCTCCACATCTGTAAAACAAGAACAGGTGAACTCACTGTGGGCTTTGTCAGCATTATATGATTTATATAAATCACCATGCATAGTGCCTAACCGTTAGCTAGCTTAACTCTATGGTTAAATAAGTGATGATGCTTTGAAGAATCTACACAGTGCACACTATGGGCTTTTACATTATTGTTGTTAGCATGACTGTTATGATCACTGATTCAGGGAACCCCAGGTTCCAAAGAACAAGAATGAAGAAAGTATAGCTTCAGAGTATAGACATCCTTCCTTCTTCAGAAATCTCTTCATTGCTGTCAAGTAAGACTAAAATGCCTTGACTTGACAGACAAGGCTGTCTGGGCTCTGATTTCTGTCTTCAGCCTTCCTTCTCACTCTCTCTCCTGTTCCCACTGTGTCCCCTCCTCACTCTACAACCCACCTGCTGGCTATGGGCCATTCCACAGACACTCTATACTTCAAATCTCTGTGCCTTTTTTCTTTCCATTTTCTACTCTTGTAAAGACCCTTTGGCCTGTCTTTACCTGTTGAAATTCATGTTTCAAGTCCAATAAAACCTCCTCATAGGTCCTTTCTACTGCTACTACCTTTAACACCTCCTGAATTCATTTACTCCTTCCACCTTTGCTTGTATCACCACTCTGAGTTAGTTAGCCCTTGTTTAATATATTCAGCTGCTTCCATGACTCAATTCCTTACCCCATTACAAGCTCCTTTAGGGCAGTGGGTCAGGCAGCTGTCATAATCCGTGTTAGCACAGCACCTGACACAAAGGGTGGAACATAATAGTCATTGGAAAGGGGAAAGGAGGGCAGTAGGACAGAAGAAATTGTGTCATAAACGTCCCTCTCTGGAGCTCAGATACGTGATAACAATAAGCATTAGTGCTGTCCTCTGATCAATCAAGCTGCACAGCCCACCAAGAATATCCAGAAATAGCAAAATAAACTTCTTCCTTTAATTATAAGCTTCCAGAGAGCTTTTAGTCATTCCATGATGTCAGATTATGAAATCTCAGAAAATATGAAACCCTAAGGGGCCTAGCAATAATGTAATTATTCAATATCTTTATACTGCAGATGTATAAACTGAGACCAAGAAATATTTAGCCTCTGTTCCTCAAAGTTATTCAGCAAATCAGCAGCAGAGCTGAGACAAGGATCAGGGAGCTCTGTGCCTGCCATATCCAGATCCCCCACTCCAGCTCATTAGCAACAAACACCATTCCCAGGCCTTGCTTAATTTTCATATTCCTGGGCTGGCCCCACATGCCCAGTTTCCTGCTGGCCCAGCCCAGTATGGTAGTGGCTCATTCCAGGGGCCTGTTACTCAAATAAAAAGAGAAGAAAACAACACATTCTGAGAGAATAAAGCAGCCAGCAAAAGGGTTCAGACATGTGAAACAGTGAAGTTAGAGGGAGCCTAGTCCATAAGACCACCCTAAGGTCTGACCACGATTGCATGTCTGGGGTTCCCTAAGACCAAAGGTGTGAAAAATTCACTATCAGGACTCTCAGAACTCACTGAAAGCTGTTATTCTCATGATTAGGTCTTATTACATGGAAAGGGCATCAATTGTGTTGAAAATAAAAGCTCAAGAGTTGCAAAGAAAACAAGTACTTAAAGGGTTTCTCAGCAAGGCAAATTTACTTCTGCAGAAAGGTGCTGCTCACAGGTCTGGCCACCACAAGAGCACACAGAGCAAAGGAGAGTAGGGTTTTTATTCCTAATGCAGCTTCCGCCTCTGTGTCTTTCCCCCATTGGTCAGGGTTGGATCGCCCAATCTAATCCCAATTGGCTAAACATTTAAACTTTCTTAGATAAGGTAGGCACCTGATGGAGGAGGAAGGGGTTGCCTATGGGGGGGCTAGAAAACTAGCCTAATCCCACATAAGGAAAGGAATGTGAGCTGGGGCTGTGGCATGCCTAGGCATATTTAGATAGATTAAGGCACAACAAAGGTGGGGGAGGGTTGCTTGGAATTGAAAAATAAAGAACAGGGGAACTGGGCATGCTGTTTGAAGAGGAACCCAACTATATATAACAAATTAAAATCAGCCAAGAGAAGAGACACATTAGGCAGAGGCCAGGGAAGGCCCAAATGCAGAGTTCCCACTGTCCTCTTCCCATGGAGCCATGGACAGCACCAGTGTGAAACAACATGCACAGTGTTGCCAACCAGGGAAGCTCACCTGAGCTGTGGCATCCAGAGTTTGTATCGGGGCTCTATCACATACATATGGTTAGATAACTGAAGTAAGTGACTAAAGCAAAGACCTCAATCAAATGAGGTTTATTAAGCCAGCTTCAGGGCATATCTGGGCAAAACTCAAGCCACAGACATGTCTGGCTATTTTTCCAAAGATATTTTAGGGAAGTTTAGTATTTACACATTTCCTTAAAGAGGGGAAGGCATCTAAGAAGAGGAGAGTGTAGACAGTAAGATGAATGGGTACATTCTTATGAGACTTTAGTTAGTGCCGGTAAATCTACATTTTACATAAGATAATGTGAATGTTTGAAAAGAAAAAGAGTAAAGGAAGAATCGATTACATAGACTTCTCTGGTAGGTAGAGAGCTGAATGGTCTCCTTGCTTTCTTCTGCACCTGGGAAGATAAGATTATAATTACATTTTCAGTGCGAAATCAAACAAATTTTAGTTTTAGGAGCTAGACTTAGATTTAGACCTGAAGTTACAGTTGGCATGTCCTTGTTCACAGGAGGCCAAAAAATAATTTAGGAATTATCTGTGAGGGCAGTCACACTCAGAGATGCCTGAGGCCTTTCATTTTTCCTGCTGATCTGACTAATGTATAATGCTAGTAACAGCTCATCATTTGGAAGACAGTGTAGCATGACTCAAGCTGTAGGCTTAACCTTCCCTTTGGCATAAGGAGTTTGGGGTCCTGATTTTCTTTTAATTTTCCTTTATAGGTTTTATGCCCACAAAGCTGATTTTAGTCTCCAACCCCTCTGGAAGTTGAGCTGATACCATGGGACCCAAAGTTTCCACCCTAAATCATAGTATTAAACTATATATTTGGCAGGACCCAATACTCCCAGGCAAATAAAAATGAAAACGCCCTCAGGGATAACATTCTGAGGGCTTAGAGATTACCAGAAGTCAAGGACAAAGGCCAGACCTCCCTTGAGCAAGGTTAACTTCTTTCCCACACTGAGCCCTGTGTCTATATCCTTCCTGGCCTTCTTTATTATTACTATTATTATACTTTAAGTTCTGGGGTACATGTGCAGAATGTATACATGTGCCAAGGTGGTTTGCTGCATCCATCACCCCATCGTATACGTTAGGTATTTCTCCTAATTCTATCCCTCCCCAACCCCCACCCCCTGTTATCCCTTTTTCTAAAGGAAGCAGTCAGAATTTTGCATCTATCTCTGTGAGCAGAGGGATGAGTTTGATAGAATGGGAGGCAGACTTGCCCTGAGCAGTTCTCAGCTTGAAGCGGCCAAGATATTTTCCTTTCACAGGACCTGATAAATGAGCACTCACACTTACAGCCTACTCTTCTTCATCTCTCCTCCTTTTCCTCCACTACTTCCTCACTTGCTTTTTCCCCCACCACCTTGCTCTCTCTTTATTTCCCTTTTCAACCTTCTGTCTTCTCTCAGGACAGGAAGATGTCACTTGATTGTGCTGTGAACAAGAAAATGCCAAATTTAAGGGAACCAGATTCTTGCAGCAGTCTTGAGATATCCTGCCTCCTGGAGACAGCACCTGATGGTATCTGTTTAACACAGCTAGCTGTCCAGGGCTGGGATGAAGAGGACTAACACTGTAATGACTTAGCTCCACTCCAGGTCTGGTATAAATTGAAGATAAAAATGTGTTTTCCAAAAATACTCAGGCTGATGCTGATGCTTGGGCCTGTTTCACCTTTGGTTACACAATAGTCTTGTCTGGACTTCTCTTCTGGGCTCACATGGCTGGGCTTGCATGCCAGGCAACATTCCTAAGAAAAACCCTGTACTTATCCCTGGTGTGAGCAAACAATAAACTCATCATGCAGAGAAAGAGTCTAAAGCACCCCAGAGTGACGTTGACCATATTATGAAGCAAAGTCTCAGTGAGGCAACGGAACTTGCGCCACCCTGAGTTAGGCTTCTGCATCTCTCAGTGGCTCTCCTGATGCTTCCTAGAATTGTTCTGCGGTTTGGGAAAAGGCAAACCTTCCCCAGACTCATATTCCATAATACAGATTAACCCTCCATGTTTATTATCTCTAAAAATGCCTTCTCCTACTCCCATACTCTTCCCTGATTACATATCCTCTCTTTACAGAACTACAACCATGAAGAAAAAAACAAAAAATTTCTGGTTCAGGGCTTTAGGTTCCAGACTATTAAAAAATCTGAGTCACAGATTTTGCCATTTCCTTCCCTCCATCTCTTCCCACCAAGGTAGCATTCAGAATAATGATTGGCAACAGGCTGGTACATCTTTTACCTAAGAATCCCACAGTAAGCCTGTGATGTATCCAGAAAATTAGATCTGGATAAGATGATTAAACATTCATGCACTGCCCTTATTTTACTGCAAGGTCTAGAGTGAGAAAGGTAGTTTTCCCCAAGTCACAGACATTCTTAGGGAGTAAAGCAGGGTAATTAGTGACGATAGAACTTAAGTGAACTCAACCAAAGATTTTGCTTTCCGTATGTTTAGTTTACTTTTATGACTGCCATCTCTTCAAATTATTCTTCCCCTATAAGTTTATATTCCTTTCTTCATCTATTTTGCTGTAGTTCTTTCTCCTGTTTTGTTCCTAAATTAGACATAATTATCTTTTTTAATCTTAAACTTTTTTATTATCAAGTCAGAGGAATAGGTCTTCTTCCTTACTTCATTAATTCAACAGATTTTTATTTAGTGTCTTCTACACACTAGGAACTATTCTAGGCATTCTGAAAAAAGCAATGAACAAATCAGACAAGAATCCCTGTTCTCATATAGTTTACATGTTAATAGCAGAAAGCAATGGCCATAAGCAAACAAAAAAATGTAAAAATATGTATTACATCAGACGATAAATGCTTTGAAGAAAAAAATGCAAGGAAGGAGGACAAAGGCTCTCAGAGTGGAGGGAACTTACCGTTTTAAATAAGATGGGTAAGGAAGTTCTCTTTAAAAAGAGCAAGAAACAGAGGAGGTGCTGAAGGGAGGTTCGCAGGTATCGAGACAGAGATCATCACAGGTTTGAAGTCTTTGAGGGGCACATGACCTGTGTGTCCTAACAACTGGGAGCCACGGTGGCTGGTACAGACTAAACAGGAGAGAAGGGGAACTTAGAAAGAGGGTCAGAGAAGGGAGGAGGGGCCAGAACATATACAGCTGTCAGTATTAACTGCAGAGTAACTAAAGGATGCAAATACAAAGGAATTATAGTTAGAATTATAGTTACAGTACTTTACTTTTTACTCTGAACGTATAGTAAGCCATGGGACAGTTCTGAGTACAGTTGAGAAATAACTTGACATAGTTGTAAGAATGAGGCCAGGTGCAGTGGCCCATACCTGTAATTTCAGCACTTTTGGAGGCTGAGGTGGGAGGATCACTTGAGGCCAGTAGTTCAAAGTTACAATGAGCTATGGTTGCATCACTGCATTCCAGCTTGGGTCACAGAGTGAGACCCTGTCTAAAAAAATAAAAAATAAAAAAAAATAGAATTATGGCTACTCAGGTAAACTTGTGCCATGGGCATTTGTGGTACAGATTATTTCATGACCCAGGCATTAAGCCTAGTGCCCATTATTTTTCCTGATCCTCTTCCTTTTCCCTTCCTCCACTCTTCAATAAGTACCAGTGTGTGTTGTTCCCCTCTCTGTGCCCATGTGTTCTCATCATTTAGTTCCCACTTATAAGTGAGAAGATGCAAGTATTTGGTTTTCTGTTCCTGTGTTACTTTGCTAAGGATAATGGCTCCATCCATGTCCTGCAAAGGTCATAATCTTTCTTTTTTATGGTTGCACAGTATTCCATGGTATATATGTACCACGTTTTCTTTATTTCTATGTGTGCTATTCCTTGGTGAAAGGGAAAGTTCTATCTAAACACAGCCATCAGTGAAAGGTCTGAGATTCCACAGACAGTAACCTCAGCATGCTCCACAGGAAGCTGAAATCAATGCACCTGGTTGTTCTGTAATTAGCAGAGCTGCTGCCATGCCTCCACCCTCTGCTTCTACTGTCAAGGTGTCGCACATCTCTGGGCTGGCTTTCCATCCCAAGATGGTTTGGCTTGCTGTGCATGGCTGGAGGGAAGCAGGAGAGGGCAAGGACCCAATTAGATTGAAACGGGGTTGAGTCTTTGGAGGCCCCTTGTCAGGGTGAAGAGGATTGGATGTTCCCAGTGATGACAGATGCTTCTTTATTTGGTCTGCTCTCAGAGGTTAGAGGTCATTTGTAAATAAGATTTGGTCCATTTGGTATGGCGAGTCCTGTTCTCTGTGCCTTATTATTTTTTTTAAGCCTCTGCATTTTTCCCTGTGTTTTGACGTGCTTGCTGCCAGCAGAAAGGCTGTTTGGTCTGAAATGAATATTTCAAATTCTTGGGAGCAAGTAAAGTAGCGACCAGATTCATAAGGGAACTGATGATCCGTTCACATGGTGCTGAAACAACCCAGTGGGAAGAGAATAGGCAGAACAAATGATGGTATGAATGAATGAATACAAAGCAAAGCTTCAATAATAATTTCCCCGGATTTTAGCTGGGGGAGGGAGAAATGACCTAAATTCATTATTTTACCTATAATTTGTGGTTCTAAGTCTTTGTATAGATGATATTCCAGGGAATGTCATCTTCAAAGAAATAATATCCCATTCTGAGTATAAACACAAATTTTAATCAAAATTATGAGATTTTTAACCCAGATTAATAGACTCATAAGAATTCATGGACTACCTAAAATGTGTGCATTTGCTTGGATGTATTTACTTAACAGCCACTTACGACAAACACACTTCCTATGAGGCACTCATTGTTCTGATGTTTTAGAAATATTATTTCATGGAATCCTCACAGCCCAAGAAGTACATATTATTATTATCCCCACACAAAGAAGGTAATTGAGATCCTGAGAGGGTAAGTGAGACTCACAGCTAGTAAGAAGCAGAGCTGGGATTTACATCCAGGTAATCTGGATCCAGTCTTTTACAAAATGGCACAATGGGTCCAAGAGAGGGCCTGCATTGAGTTGTTTCTTAATTTTGTCTTATAAGGAAGGAGATATTGAAAGGAATCAGGAGCATCTAATAGAATCCAAGAACCAAGAGGGCAGTCAGCCCTGTATAGAATTGTAATCAGGGAATATAAAGTTAAAAGAAGCCTTTGCAGCCATTGGTCCGGTCTCTTAGCTCTTCTTCGTGTTTCTCTTCAAGACTGGCCTAGGAACCCACTCCCCAGCTTGAATGCGGCCCATCTTAGCTGACTAGCACAGTAGCCCCGTCCTCTTAGCCTTTTCCACCTGGCTCTCACGTTTTCCTTTCATCATCTCCCAGTCGTCTGCAACTTTAAAGATAATGACTGGCCTAAATGACAGAGATTTAAAAGTTTAATATTCAGAAGCTTCACTGGAATCTTGAAGGCCACTGCAGCAGCCTGTTCAGAATTCTTTGTCACACTCCTTCCTTCATGCAGTGACACTTGTGGCAGTGGGCTGGAGCCTAAATGAGGCAAAAGTGAGTGCATTAGCCCTGACATGGCAGGATTAGATATCTAGTGGAATCCATTTTGTACCTCAAAACCTTATTTACTTTCGATAAAAATCAATATTATGAATGAAGTCAACATCATCATGATTTCCCATGGATATTCGTTGTGCAGGATGTATTAACAGCCCGTAAGGACAGAACATCATGGACCATGAACCCCGAGGTATTCTGACATCCTGTCCTGTGATTCAAAAAAAGCAAGATGCGTGCACAGTCTCCAACCTATGAAGGCCCAGCTGGCAACTTTGCAGGTTTAAACTGTTTTTTATTATAAATATTTACACACACACACACACACACACACACACACACACACACACACTTCATGACAACCCCAACTTGTATTTACGACAGGCTTACCTACTGCAACCAACTCTTATGCCAATTATTAGCTGAGGGAATTGAAATCAGGCCAGTGTAATCAACAGTAATAAGAAAAAGCAATGGGCTTCGTTGTGGGAGGGAATAATTTTTGTTTGCAGACCTTCGTAAGCAATGTTGCAAATTACATTCTTCTCTACCAACGCTACAATGCTGACCAAGGCAACATTTCTCTTTGAAAAGCTAAGAACTCATGTGGTGAGACATCCAGGAAGGAATTTTCAGCATGAGGAAAGGATGGTTTGAGCTTATCAGGAAGAGAGGGCTATAAACTCAAGAAAAAGTTGCAAATGCAGAAAAGAAGAAAAGGAATAATCTTCCAGAGAACTACACTAAAATTGTTGGAATAAGAAGGTGGTAATTGCAAAGAATATTTTATATCACACAACAAGGATCAAGATTTCTTGGCCAATGCCTGGTTGAAGAAGCTTTCAGGCATATTGACTCATAAGAAAAGTTGTAAGAGAGCTGACTTTAATTTTAATTCAGTCCAGAGGACCCTGGAGCAAAGAATAGTGCTTAAGAAGCTTGTAAAGAGACATATCTCCCAGGAAAGAAAGCCAGTGTTTTCATTTTAAACTCCTTGCACTCAGTTATTTTTAAGCCTCTTTAAAAAGAAAGAAAAGAAATTATACTATAGCCTTTACATTCAGCGTTTCATTTTTGCTTTCTAATAAGTGTTGCAAAGGCACATATTTTGGGGATTATTTTCCCCTTCATTTATTTTCATGATTAGTGTTGGTATTTTTATGGTATACAAAGAGTTCCCATAAGCATAATACCAATTCATAACATCATACCAAGGGGAAATAAGGGCTTATATTACGTTCACTAGATTTGCCAGCAGAAAACAATTAGGTTAGCAGTTGCAATTCAAGTAAATTCAGAATAGCCATAAAATCACCAGTGCCTTGGGAGGAGTTATGGGACATTTCAGAATCTTTACTGAAGGAAGAAATGCAACTTATTTCCTGCCATTTGTTGATGCTGCAATTCCATTAGTGAAAGGAAAAAGTTCAACCACCATAACAGGTCTGTTCGTTTTTCTTGGGATGGCAGAATCATAGGCCCAAGAGACCTACATATAAATTCTGCCTGGGTCTTTTATAATTTGAGCTTCTGGAAGTTTCTTAGCCTTCTAGGACTGAGTTTCTTCATTGGAAAATGGTAATTATCACACTTCCCTTGCAAGGGGATGGTAAGTATTAGAGATAGTCTACTCAACAGCACCTGGCACATAGAATGGACCAAATCATGGCCATATTATTTTACTTTTCCTAATGAGGATAATAATGTTTATATTGGAGTTTTAAGATCATATTCAAACAAGTCACTGGCTCTTTACATATGTATCTCTTGAATGCCCTCTGCCATTACAGCCCATTGTTAGATATCTGTTTTTATTTAATAACTCTTCTCCATTCCACTAAGTGACCATTCAGCAAGCACTACTGTAGGCATAGTGCTGGGCAAGGCCTATAAACACAAATCATGCACTGGTCTTTGCCTTCCAGGAACTACTGGGTTGTTGCAAAAGTAGTTGCAGGTATTGCCATTACTTCTAATGGTAAAAACCCCAATTACTTTTGCAACAACCCAATGGAATGTTTTAATTTATGGGCTAAGTGTTCGGTCCCAGTCCAGCAAACTCTGATGACCCTCAATCCTGTTGAGTTTACTGATTCCTTTGTTTATTCATCTGTTTATTCAACATTCAAGTTCCTGCTATGTGCCAGGACTGTGGTGGATCTTGAACCAGATGCAGTTGCTGTCTACAAGAAGCACTCTAGAGGGCTACTAAGGTTTGGTTTGTTCCTACCAAAACTCATTCTGAAATGTGTTCCCCAATGCAGTCGTGTGGGAGGTGGGGTCTGGTGAAAGGTGCTTTGGCCATGGGGTTGGATCCCTCTTGAGTGACTTGGTGCCATTCCCAAGGTAGTGAGTGAGTTCTTGCTGTGATGTTACTGGATTAGTTCTCACAAAAATGGATTAGTTCCTATGAGGGTGGGTTCTTAAAAAGTCAGGACACCCCTCCCCTTTGACCTTCTTCACCATGTTCCAATGCAGCACAAAAGGCAGGGCTACGTCTTGAACTTCCCAGTGTGCAGCACTATAAGCTAAATAAACTTCTTTTCTTTGTAAGTTACCCAGTCTCAGATATTCTGAGACCATTGTGTTGTTAGAGCAATACTAAATGGACTAAGACAAGGAGAATGCAGAGTGATTAATGCCATGACCTAGTTTAGATTTGGGAAAGAAGTGGCAATAGGGACATCAATGTACGTATCCCATACCTGGCCAAAGTTTCTACCTCAAGTACATTGCTGCTTTCTACCCTGCAGAGGCAAGACCATGAATAGCAAAAAGCTTAAGAAGTCCTTCTATTTCTTTAGTTTGTAGACCAAATTCTCGCTCTGAGCAATTAGCGCCTTGCTTGTTTTCTCCTTCATCTCCACCTGGCTAACCCTCTGTGCCCCCTCAACTGAGATCCCACCAAGTACAGGATAAACCCAACCTATGTTTTCATTCCAGATTCAGCACCCCACCGTATCCCTCATGACTAGTTTTGGGTACATACCAGAGAGCCCTTCCCAGAAGTCTACTAGGTGGTGGAGCAGTGTGTGTGACTGGACATTGATAAAGCTCATTGTCTCAATATAGCATGGCAGTTTGGGGCCCCAGTTCTGAAGTCAGACAAGTATGGATTCCAACCTGGAACATGCTCCTATGAACTGCGGGGTTTTAGGGAAGATATTTAACTTTACTGAGCCTTAGTTTCCTCTTTCATAATATGGAAATAATAATAGTTTTAGCTCTCAGAGCTCTTGAGAGGGTTAAATAAATTCATATTGGTGAAAGTCTTAACTTATTTGGTGATACTTGATAAGCTTTCAACCAAATATATCACTGTTAAAGCAGTTGCTCTCCAAAAATGCTTCACTTTGGAAATAACTGTCCCAAGTTTATTAAGGGCTTGAACTTTTAGCAGGCAAGGCAGTTCTCAGGGATTCAGACCTTTTTCTATAGGAAGAGAGAAAAGTAAGACAGAAAAAGAGAACTAAACAAACGAAGAACGGAATTGGAGATATACTTACACTCCCCAAAGACACACGAGGTCTTTCTCTCTACCCAACTAGTCAAATTTGAACATTATGTCACTTTTGTTTTAAATTCTTTGAAAAAAGAGATACAGTTGAGGTTTATTATGTATTCCCATCCAATTCCTCTCCTTCTGCAAGCGTAACTGTTGTCTTAAATTTGGTATTATTTCCACATGTTTTTCTACTATCATATGTATATATAAAATTCAAAACAATGGAGTTTGACATAAACAATATATAGCATTGTTTTAAACCTTATACAATTAGTATTTATGACTAAACTGTTAGTTGCCTACTCAAATTTTCTTTTCTTGCTTACAGAACATGAACTTTATTCTGATTAACAATTTGTCCAAATAAAGGACTATATGTCCCCCCTCTTCTTGTGGCTATAAGGGCACAGCAAAGGTCACTGGGCTTCTTAAAGTGACTCAGCTGACAGGTATATCTTCTGCTTTTCTCCATTTCTTTCCTCTTCCTATGCGGAACATGACTGAGGCGGACGTAGCTCCAATAGTCTTTTGGTTCACAACATCACCTTGATGATGGAAAGCAGGGCTAATGATGATTGCACAGAAACAGCTGGGTTCCTCATGACCTTGATCCCTCCATGTCAGCTTTGGACTGCCTACCTCTAGATTTATGTCATAAAGAAATCTCTATCTTGTTTAAGCCACTTATTATCGTTGTTTTAGCAGTTGTTAAATGTGGCTGAACCTAACCCTAAGTAATAGAGACCCATATGTATCATCTTCCTAATGGAACTTTTTGCTCAACTTTCTATTTTGTTTCCCAGCATTCTGCTTGTTTTATGAGGCAAATATAGTGTTCAAAGCATCTATTATGGAGTAGATGGACTGGTTCACAGCCCAACTCTGCCACCAACAGCTATGAGACCTTTAAATACTTAAACTTCTCTGCTTCTTACTTTCTTCATCTATCAAATAGTGAAGAGAGGGCTGTATGAGAGTGATATGAATTAATATTGACATGTAAAGTGCTTATAGTAGTACTTACAGCAAAATAATACTTAACCCTAGTGCAACATTATTATGCATTATTTATTCATGAGTTATAGTACAGTTTTAGCTACCATGTGATATTACGCTTTATAAATATGTTACAACTTTTTTATTCTACTGTTTGATGGACATTTAAGTTGTTTCCATTTTTAACATTTACTAAATGATGGAATTAATATTTCTGAATGTCTCCTTGTGTACATGTATGCAGATTGCTTCAAGGTATCTATATAGATGTGAAAATGCTGAGTCTAAGAACAAGTATACTTTCAACATGGCTTAATAAGGCTAAATTCTTCCCAAAATGGTCACAAACATTTGTGTATGAAAGTATCCATTGCATCTCATCTTTGCCAAATGTCAGCTATAATTAGAGTTCTTATTTTTCACCAGTCTGATGGTATAACAAGGTAACTTCACTGTTGTTTTAATTTACAATATTCTGATTATTAATTAAGCTGAAAATAACTGTATGATTTGGAGATATTTGGGTTTATTTTCTGTGACTAACCTGTTCGCATCATTTTTTATTTTTCTATTGGGTTATCTTTTCCTTTTCAAATTTATGTACCTAATAATGTTACAAACATCTCATCCCAATCTGTGGTTTACCTTTCCATGTTGTTTAGGGCACAGAAAGTTTAATGTAGTAAGACTTATCAATTTTTCATTATTGATACCTGCATTCTAAGAGTTTCCTCCCTACCTCAAGACTATAAAGCTATGCTCTCATATTTTGTTTTAATCTTCACCCCACCCCTCAATGAGGCAAGTCTTTAAGGCACTTGGAATTTATTTTTTGTGTTCAAGTAGAAAGAAGTTTTTGTTGTCATTGTTTTTATATGTATTATCGATGATCTCAACACTATTTTCTGAGGACTCTGTACTGACTTGCAAAGCCATATCTGTCATGTAACTAGCACGCATATGTACACGGGTCTGTTTCCTGGCTCTCTGGTTTGTGTCGTTTGTCTGTTTGTTATTATGGTGCCCGTATACACTGTCTGAAGCTCAGTCTCTAAGGGGTCTTTAATCCATGAGGCAATTCAAGAACCTGCAGTGTTGTCATTGTGCAGATAAATCAAATCAGAGTCAGGATAGATTGTTTCCTAGACAGACAACTCTTCCATCATGATGTAGAACAAGTCTCAGTGCCACAGGAACATAGCAGTAGAGCAGAATAGATTTAACTCAAACTTGCCTTTTACTTCTCTTCTCAATTTATACTTTGATGTTACAGATTCCAAAACCACGCATGCCTTCTGCAACCATCAGAGGCTTCTCTATATGATTCTGTACTCAGCAGTGCCCCACCCCACACTGCTGGACAGAAAAACCATTTGTCTTTCTAGTGGTCCAAAAGAAAGGAAAGCTGCCTAGATGTCATATCTACAGCTTGGACAATTAAGAAGCACTTGTGATCGAGAACATTATATTGGAGATGTAAAAAGTCACCAAATCTTCACATGTACAACTCTAAAGAGATTGAGAAAATTGAAATTAATTATTCACTCACTAGATGGGGTGTTATCTCCTTGGCTCTCTCATGAAAGGACAGAATGAAGTTATAAGGGAGTGGAAGGGGGCAGGGGATGAGTGCAGCTACCTATACGTGTTAATTTGCTTTTATCTTAATTTCCTGTATCAGAATAATAAGCCAGAATACCCCCATAAAAAATGCTAGTTTTGTTTTAAAAATCAGACAACAAAACCTTGACAACACCCTACAAATGTTGCAGGGGTTATCAACCTTCCTAGACACCAGGGAATGTCAGTGGGTCTGCCTCAGTGGCCTCAATCAGATGAGCATATAAAAAGCAATGCCCGGTGGTTTTTCTAAACTTCCATAGTCTCTTGCCAACAATTGAGGTTTAACGAAGAGGGGAAAATTAGACCTCAGAGACTAAGTCTTCAGCAGGTGGCTATTTCCTAGAGACATGCAACTCCCAAGCCCCATCAGGCATTCTGGCCAGGGCACAGCACTCTACCATTCTTCTTCAAGTTTATAGTGTCTGATTGATTTCTCACTGTGCTGCTTCTTCAAGTCTCCAAGGGAATCTTGCCATTCAAGCCGCAGGAGTACTTAAATGCTGAAGCCTGTTTCTCTACTTTCTTCCCAATTCTTTTTTTGTCTTTTCTCTTCCTTCTCCTGTTTCTGCTTTTGTGAGTTTGTGGTCTTGTGGTCTTATAATAGGAGATTCTTAGTCATTTTGACTTTATACTTCTACTTATCTGATATTAATAAGCTTTTCTTTAAGAAAAAACAGATTAACAACTTTGGTCTATTATTCTTCAGAAAGATGTACTTGGATCTGTGTGTCCCTATTCAGAAGATAACATGTGCATATTGCAATAAAAGAAAAAGAGTATGTAATATTGTCACATGGCTATGGCAAGTCTTTCAAGAAATTTACTTGCTTGCAATTTAATGAGTCTTATAATAACCAGAGAGCCCCTTCAGCGTCTCAAATGCAGTAAGAAAGTTGTGATTGGCTGTCATCAAGAGCCCAAGGTTCTTGCCTTAAAAAGCCAGATTGCTGCCCAGTAATGCCAACTCAGGGGGGTCCTGGATTTGGGGGATCCCACTGTAGTGAAAGAGTTAGAAAAAGTATGACTCACATTAGAAAGTCACTCAGTATTGTTTCAGATGAAAATAAAGAGGCCAGGCACGGTGGCTCGCACCTCTAACCCTAGCACTTTGGGAGGCTGAGGTGGCCAGATAACTTGAGGTCAGGAGTTCGAGACCAGCCTGGCCAGCATGGCAAAACCCCATCTCTACTAGAAGTACAAAAATTAGCTGGGTGTGGTAGTGAATGCCTGTAATCCCAGCTACTAGCGAGGCTGAGGCAGGAGAATTGCTTGAAACTTGGGAGTGGAGGTTTCAGTGAGCCAAGATAGAGCCACTGTGCTCCAGCTTGGGTGACAGAGAAAGACTCTGTGTCAAAAACATTAAAAAATTAAAAAGTATAAAGAAATATTAAACCAACAGTCCATAAATCTTTGACCCGTTGGGTCTTTTGGTGCCCTAAGGCTATGTGTCACTGTGACACTAGAGCCAGTCTCACTTTTCTCTAATTTGAAATGCTTTCTAATTTAAGAAGTGAAAAAAATCACCCGGGTGAAATCTGAATAAAGTCTGGCTGTTTAGTTCATTCTCCTGTATCAATATTAATTTCTTCATTTTTGGCCAATGTATTCTGATTAGTGAGATTAGGAGAATCTCAGGTAAAGAACCTCTCTGTATTATCTTTGCAGTTTTTCTGTAAACCTAAAATTACTTCAAAATGAAAAGGTTATTTTTAAACAAACTAACCAGGGCAATCACAGATGTCTCAGGCTACGGGGAGTAAACCTAAGTAGAATTCTGGCTCACACTGAGGTAGAAAAGTCAAGAGCCTGGGCTATGCATTGGGGACCTGATTTTAACTCTACTACTGACTATTCTTGTGACCTTAAGCCACTTAACCTCTCTTCATTTTTATTGTTTATTATACAAATTATATTCATATTAATTATATAATAACACAGGCAGACCTCATTTCATTGCTCTTCACTTCATTGAACTTCCCTTTATTGCACGTCACAGATACGGTATTTTTCACAAATTGAAGGTTTGCAGCAACCCTGCATTAAGCGAGAATACCAGCATGATTTTTCCAGCAGCATGAGCTGGCTTTGTGTCTCTGGGTCACCTTCTGGGTATTCTCACAGTATTTCAAACCTTGTCATTTATTATACCTGGTATGGTGATTTGTGATCAGTGATCTCTGATATTACTATTGTAATCTTTTTAGGGCACCGCAAACCACACTCATGTAAGGTGGCAAATTTAATCTCTAAATGTGTGTGTCCTGACTACTCTACGGTCTAGCTGTTCCCGCATTTTTCTCCCTCTCCTTGGGTCTCCCTATTCCCTGAGAAACGGCAATACTGAAATTAGGCCAATAAATAACCCTACAGTGACCTCTAAGTGTTCAAGTGAAAGGAAGAGTTGAATGTCCCTCACTTTAAATCAAAAGCTAGAAATGATTAACCTTCGTGAGGAAGACATATAGAAAGCCAACAGGCTGAAATCTAGGCCTCTTGGACCAAATAGTTAACCGAGTTGTAAATGCAAAGCAAAAGTTCTTGAAGAAAATTATAAGTATTATTCCAGTGAACACACAAATGGTAAGAAAGCAAAACATCCTTACTGCAGATATGAAGAGAGTTTTACAGAGCTAGACGGTTGAAACTTCTATCTCTATAAAACACCTTTATTGCTGATAAGAGAGTTTTAGAGCTGGCTAGAAGGTTCAACCTTCTAGCCAGCTCTAAAAACAGCCTTATTGCTGATATGAAGAGAGTTTTATGGAGCTGGGTAGAAGGTCTAACCAGCCACAACACTCCCTTAAGCCAAAGCCTAATCCAGAGCAAGTCCCTAACTTTCTTTAATTTTATAAAGGCTGAGAGAGATGAGAAAGCTGCAGAAGAAAAGTTGGAGAAAAAAAAAAAAGCATAGCCAGACATGGTGGCCTGGCACCTGTAGTCCCAGCTACTTGAGAGGCTGAAATGGGAGGATTGCTTGAGCCTGGGAGGTTGAGGCTGTAGTGAGCTGAGATGGTGCCATTGTACTTCAGCCTGGACGACAGAGCAAAACCCTGTCTAAAGAAACAAAAGATAAAAGAAAAAGAGAAGAAGGAAATATTGCAAGCTAGCAGAGATTATTTCATAAGGTTTAAGGAAAAACATCCATCTCCATAATATAAAACTGCAAGGTGAGGCAGCAAGTGCTAATGTAGACACTATGGCAAGTTATCAAAAGATCTAGCTAAGATAATTGGTAAAATGTGACTACACTAAACAATGATTTTTAATATAGATGAATTTTTAGTGTAGACAAAACAACCTTATATTGGAACAAGATGTCATCTAGGACTTTCATAGCTGGAGAGAAGTCAATACCTGGCTTCAAAATACAGATTACAGGCTATTTAGAGAATAATGCAGCTAGTGACTTTAAGTTAAAGCCAATGCTCATTTACCATTCCTAAAATCCTAGGGCCCTTAAGAATTATGCTAAATCTACTCTGCCTGTGCTCTATAAATAGGACAACAAAGCCTAGAGGACAGCACATCTGTTTATGGCATGGTTTACTGAATATTTTAGGCCTGCTGTTGAGACCTACTACTCAGAAAAAAAAAAATTCCAAAGATTACTATTTGGCCTGGCACAGTGGCTCATGCCTATAATCCCAACTCTTTGGGAGGCTCAGGCAGGAGGATCACTTGAAGTTAAGAGTTCAAGACCAGCCTCAGCAACAAGGCAATTGTCTCTGCAAACAAACAAACAAATTAGCCAAGTATGGTAGGTTACATCTGTAGTCTCAGTTATTAAAGAGGGCAAGGCGGGAGGATAGCCCAGGAGCTTAAGACTGCAGTGAGCTATGATCATGCCACTGTACTCCAGTCTGGGTGACAAAGTAAGATCCTGTCTCTCGACGACAACAACAAAAGTACTGCCCTTTAACAGTGCACCTGGTGACCTAAGAACTCTGACACAGATTACAAGGAGATTAATGTTGTTTTCATGCATGCTAATACAACATTCATTCTGTAGTTTATGCATCAATGAATAATCTTGACTTTCAAGTCTTACTATTTAAGAAGTACATTTCATAAGGCTACAGTTACCATCCCATCTATCAGTCAACAACCGTAACATCAAGAAAAAACTCTCCGAAAGCAAAAACATTATGACTTTTTGTGAGCTCTGATGATGGCTGACATTTTCTAGCAATAAAGTATTTTTAATTAAGCTATGCATTTTTTAGATATAATGCTATTGCACACAGTAGACTACAGTATAGTATAAGCATAGCTTTTATATGCCTTGGGGAACCAAAAAAATAATATGTGACTCACTTCATTGCAACATTCACGTTTTGCACTGTGGTGCTCTGGAACCAAACCCACAATCTCCAAGTTATGCCTGTATATAATTACAATACTATAAATTATTATAAACATTTCAGAAGAAAGGACAGATTCATCTGTAATATATGGAAAAATTAATAATTATTGATAGTCACATCCTTCAAACCACAATTTCATTACATATTAAAATCCAATATGGAGAAATTCACTTCTGCAGATCTTCTAGTTGAGCCAGACAGTTTCAGTTCCAGTGTATATTCAGTTCTAGTATATGTAAATGTCAAGTCATTTTTAAGAAAAGAGGAAACCAAAGATTTAGGTAAAAATAAAAATGATACGTAGAAAGTAGAGATTGCATCAACTACTATCAAATTGTGATCTTAGACATGTTCCCTGGTTCTATTGGGAAAGCCTTTTCTGAGACAGGGAAGAGCATCCTGTTACAAGTATCTTGGCCAGAAACTCTCCTGAGCAGAGTTAAGAGCTTGTAATCCTGTGTAATGAGAAAGGAGTTTCAAAAACACTTCCCCAATAATGCACCAATCTCAAAAATTCAGTTCCTCATAATTCCCTCAGATCAAAGGAGCCAAAAGTCAAAAGCCCTGAGTCATAAAATCAAAATAGTTTTTCTTTACTATTTCGTAACAGATATTAGCTACAAACAATTTCAAGTTTCTTGTGTCAGGAGAGGCAAGCAGTAAAAAGATCCCAATTGCAATTGCATCATACACATTGTTAACTACACAAATAAGTGTCATTTATATTGACATTATTTAGCATGCTACTTTGATTGTTTCATTTAAAGTGTTTTTTGTTACACTCCCAAAATTTGGTCCAAAAACAGGAAAGTCTATTATGATTTCTCAAGTTCCTTAACCACAAATACTTCTAGCTGGAGATTTTGAGGAATTTAATGCCTATAGCTGAAAAGAACCATTATAATACAAGCCCAACCTACTTCATAGGATTGTTTGGAGAATAAAATAGATAATAGAAATAAAGTTCTTTAGAATATTTTTAAATAAATTTAAATTACAGATTATTATTTTTTATTCATCAAATAAGTCAAGTATTTCTTTGTGCCAGTCATTGTACCTAGGGAGGAGATGTAAAGTGATGGCTGTCCTCACAGGCACTAGGATACAGAGGTAAGGGCTCCCAGAAGCACTGGGGGATAGAGGGCAACTGACCTCAGAAAGTCCTGGGGTAAAGGTGTTACAGTTCTCAAGAGGCACTGAGGTAAAGTAGTGACTACTCCCAGGAGGCCCTCGGGAAAGGGGTGACTGCTCCCAGGAGGCACTGGAACAGAGGGATGACTGTACCCAGAGGGCATTGGAATAGAAGTGTGACTGCCTCCCGGAGACACTGGGGCAGAGGGGTGACTGTCCCCAGGAATCAGTGGGACAGAAGGGTGACTGTTCCCAGGGGGCATTGGAATAGAAGGGTGAGTGCTCCTGGGAGGCACTGGGGCAGAGGGGTGACTGACTGTTCCCACAAGGCATTTGGTAGAGGCGTGACTATTCCCAGGAGGCACTTGGATAAAGGAGTAACTGCTCCCAGGAGGCATTAGTGTAGAAGTGGGTGACTGCTCCCAGGAGGCACTGTAGCGGGTAGAGTAGTGACTGCTCTCAGGCAGCTCTGGGGTGGAAGGGTGATTGCCTTGTAGAAGCCCTCAATCCAGACTTGTACAGAGGCTCACTACCCAGAACTAAGGGCTTAAATGGGATAAGGAAGAGTACTGTGGAGCACATGCATAGCCCCACAGTCATAAATTACCTAGGTTTTTCGAGCATGGGAAATGGGTTACAGCATGCTGGTAATGATGGTGTGTCAATGGGAAAGAAAGATGGACACAAAAGAAAATAAAATAATTTCCTTATATCTAGAATGTGAAAGAGAAGAGAACAAAAGATAGAGCTAGGAAGAAAGTCTGTGTGTAGTTTATGAGGGGAAGGAGTTGTAAATTATGTTTAAGTTTTGTTCCTTATGCTGTCTGAGGGAAATTGAAATCAGAAAGGGTTTTAAGCCAGGAGATGGCATGAATCAATCTAGAGTTTGGCGACGTATTTCTGATTTCACTGTGGAAAAGAGACTGGAGGGGGCCAAACTGGCAACAGAGGGACAAATCATGAGTTCAAGTAAGCAGTTAGAAATGACAGTGGCCTGGATGGGTTTGTGGCAATGGGTCCAGAGGAGAGTGAAGCAAACTGACACATGTGTAATGGGTTACAACCAACAGGGCTTGATAGTTGATTGGATATGTGAGGAGAGAGAGGAATTAGGCAATGGAAAGGGTAGGATTGCCATTCCAGGAGAGAGGAATAGGGGACAATGTAGATGTAGGGGTAAAGATACTGAGGCTGTTTGAAGGCAAACAGACTGATGTTTTCAGGGACATGCAAGGGGCAATGTTAATAGACAGTTGGATTTTTCTTGAAATTCCTCCCTGCTTTGGGACTAGAAGTTTGAAACATATGGAGATCTTTTGAGAACCTTGTTATTATTAATCTAATAAAAGAGGAAAAATAATAAAGTTGAGAGGGTTCTGTTACTCTTTGGAAGTGTGAGAATGTCCAGCCCAAAGCACATATGAGAAAGTAACTCAGTCAAAACAGAGGGATGAAAAGGTCTCCATTTTCGAGAAGAGAATCAGCCACTTAGCAATTGTGCACTGTGAGATCACTTGCCTTTTATGGAGAATCAAGGCTGCCATTTGGGGAAGAAATAATCTGCCCTCTAGAAAGAATCTGTTATAGTCACGCATCCTTCCGGACTTCATATAAGTCAGGGTGAGAATTAAACTTGAGATGAAAGTGTTAGAGATGTCTATGGGCCTTAAGGATGACTTTGTCCAATTTTCTCATTTTACAAAGGAAGAAACTAGGGCCCAGGGAGAATAATGACTTGCCCATGGCCACACAGCTGGTTAGTGAGATACAGAAGCCAGGTATCTTGGCTTAGCGTACCTTGTCCTTTAACATTTAGATAAAAATCACTTGAATCCCCAACCCACATCCAAAGGAAAATCCAATGCCACTTCACAACTTCTAAAATCCCTTTGGGACTTATGTTTCTCCCAGACACCACCAGTTCTGATTTCCAGAATTATCTGTGTTTCCCATTCTCCAGTCTTTCTTGTGGCTTTTCTTTAATCATTTCCCTTTGGCCTGAAGCCAAAGAATGGGACAGCCCTTTCTTCATGACTTCCAGGCCCCCAATCAAATGATACCTTTCATAGTTGGCAACTGTATTTTGTGAAGTTTTACTAACAGTTTTAAAGTAACGTGAAAGGACATTATATCATATGATAACATTTTATGTATTTCTATGTAAACATTGACTTTAAAAAAAAAATTCTCTGCCTTTTCCTGCCAACACAGGCACCAACCTGCTTCTGTCTTACCTCTATTTCTCATGCTTTTGCCAACTAATTTGCCCTCCCTTTCCCTCTCCCTTTTTTTTTTCTCCTTAATTCTTGTCCCCTTGCCTTTTGCCCCACATGCTGATTAAAAGTATATTCCTTTCCCAGGAAAACTCTGAAGGCAGCTACTCTAATATCAGTTTCTCTGGCCCCACATCACAAATCTGGTACCATGCTCTCTGTGCTAAGCCAGATACCCAGTCCATTAAGGAAGCCGCTCCAAAATTTCCCAGGCCCTGCTCCATGCCTGCCTCCACCTCAGTTTTTACACGGTGTACTAATTGGTATGTAACTCATGGATCATGTGTATGTTTGAGTGAGGTGAACTGAGCCAGTCAATGTGGACTATTGTCTTTTAATTGCTTTCAGCTTTATGGACTTTGAACAACTTTTATGACCTCTCAGCTCAGCACTGATTTATCCAGCTTCTGTGAGTGATTTATTTACTTTTAATTAGATCCAACTTAATTATTTTGTCAGTAAAACAAACCAAAAGAATCTATAAAACAATTT
Source organism: Saimiri boliviensis (assembly GCF_048565385.1). NCBI lineage: Eukaryota > Metazoa > Chordata > Mammalia > Primates > Cebidae > Saimiri > Saimiri boliviensis. Next base: position 21,879,405 of record NC_133468.1, read on the forward strand.
TTAGGTGAAATCACATTTCTGCCTAGAGGGATATTAAAAATGAAATTATGCATCTCATTTTACCTGTCTCTTACGAAGAAAATATTGCCGGCACTGTCTTTTTATTTCCCAAGATCTTTTGCCTTTCATTAGAAAGAGACCTGGGAGATCAGGCTTAGAATGAAGGGAAGAAAATGGGAAAAGATAGTTCAAGTTTTCGAGGGAGAACACATAGGTGAGTGTATACACATAGGTGTAGTGTCTCTCCAGATTTGCTATTTGGCAACCCCTACATTAGAATGACCTGGGAGCTGGTTATGAGTACAGATGTTCCACCTCCATCCCCAGCACTTCTGTTTCAGGGAGTCTGACAGGTGATGAGAAATGAGGCCTCTCATTTGCCTATTCTTGCACTTTCTGGACTCATGCCTGGACTCATGCCTGCCTCTGGCTACTCAACTCTCTGATTCACTAATTGGCTATTTCTACTTCCTCAAGATGTTTGCCTTGTCCTTCTCAGTCAACTGTGTTTTCTTACATCTCTAACAACTTCTGGTCTTTACCGTCTACCATTTATTCAATTTCCCATTGGTAGCCTATTCAGTACCTTTTCATGTAAATATATCTCATCTCCCCAACCATTTTATTATGTCAGGGACTCTGCATTACTGATCTTCCTCTCTGCACTTCACCTTGTATCCTGCTTTCAGTTCTGGGCTCCCTTTATAACACTGGTGTGTCCAAACGTCTTTAGTATACCAGTGTGTGAAAGATCTGTATCTTTCAGAGATCAAAGATCTTATCGGTCATCAAAGAACTTACAACTTCTGCCTGAGAGTAGATAATTCTGGTATTATTTAATTGAGAAAATATATAATTGCAAATCCTACCATAAAATTAATAATGCCTTTGAATAAAATTTCATTACATTAATCTCAACAGTATCACTGCACTTGAAAGTAGTGGCTTGGCAGGACGTGTTGGCTCACACCTGTAATCCCAGCACTTTGGGAGGCTGATGAGGTCAGATTACCTGAGGACAGTTCAAGACCAGCCTGGCCAACATGGTAAAACCCCATCTCTACTAAAAATACAAAATTAGCCAGGCATGGTGGTGCATACCTGTAATCCCAGCTGCTCAGGGAAGCTGAGGATTAAGAATCACTTGAACCCAGGAGGCGGAGGTTGCAGTGAGTTGAGATTGTGCCATTGCACTCCAGCCTGGGCAACAAGAGCAAAATTCCATCTCAAAAATAAAATAGTAGCTTGCAGCTGGGCACAGTGACTCATGCCTGTAATCCCAGCACTTTGAGAGGCTGAGGCGGGCAGATCACCTGAGGTCAGGAGTTTGAGCCCAGCCTGGCCAACATGGGGAAACCCTGTCTCTACTAAGTGTACAAAAACTAGCCAAGTGTGATGGTACATGTCTGTAATCCCAGCTACTCAGGAGGCTGAGGCACAAGACTCTCTTGAACCCAGGAGGCAGAGGTTGCAGTAAGCTAAGATTAAGATGACACAGTGGCATACTTTAGCCTAGGTGACACAGTGAGACTCTGTCTCAAAAAAAAAAAAAAAAAAAAAAAAAAAAAAAAAAAAAAAAAAAAAAAAAAAAAAACTAGTGCTTATCTATGTATAAAGCATATAATGTGTTCCATCTATAGCCAATACCAAGAGCACATATGAATTCTCTGACATCTTGCCATCAGCAGCCTTCCTCAGGGCAGTGTGTAGGCACCAGAATTTAGGGGCAAATTTTGGCCTCAGATTTGAAGACACCCAAATAGAAGGGTGTCAGAGCATTTGGAAATTACAGAATATCTTTTCAGCTAACAAGGCAGTAATGTCAGTTCTGGCTATACCCACTGCCATGCTGCCACAGACCTCACTGGATTAATTCTCTACCCAACTCTCTGAAGAAACATCATTTAATCTGGGACTTGGCAGACAGAACTAGTGCTCTCCAAATAGTACATGTTAGAAAGATAAATATTATGTGTTCTCACTCATAAGTGAAAGCTAAAAAAGTTGATCTCATGGAAGTAGAGAGTAATATGATAGTGAACAGAGGCTGGTAAGGGTTAGGGGAAATGAGGAGATGAAGAAAGGTTGGCTAATGGATATAAACATACAGTTAGATAGAATGAATAAGTTCTAGTGTTTGATAGCACAGTTGGGTGATGATAGTTAATGATATATTGTATGTGTTAAAATAGCTAGAAGAAAAGATTTGAAATGTTCCCCACACAAAGAAACAATAAATGTTCAAGGTGATAGATACCCTAAATACTCTAATTTGATTATTATACATTGTATGCCAGTAACAAAATATCAAAGATACCCCATAAATATGTGCAATGAGCCTGGATCCCTGAGTCACTGGATGGAGGAGAGTCACCTAGACCAGCAGACTCTTTCTTCATGGGTTGTTTTAAGCCAGTAAGATTTGGGGCTTTATTTACTTTACATCATAGCCTAACCTAGCTTGACTAATATCCTAGGTAAAGAGGAAAAAAGAGCTTTCAGGGAAAGCAGAACTACTAAATGTCTAGACATAGAGAAAGGGATAATCCAATGTTTAAGAATATGGAGAATATTGAGCAAGAAGAAAAGAGATAGGGAGGGACTACATCATGGAGTAATGTAGGTCACAGTGAGAAGCCGGAATTTTATACAAAGGCAATCTTCATCATCAAGAGCTTTAAGAAGAGAACTGACATGTTCTGATTTTCACCTTAAAAAACTAACTCTGGCTGCTACATGAAAACTAGATTGGAAAGTGAGCAAGTAAGGATGCAGAAACCAGTTAGGAGTCTGCTAGAGTAGTTCAGGCAAGAGGCAATAGTAACTTTTATTAGCTTGGAAGCATTTGAAATGTTGAGAAGCAAATGAATTTGAAAAATATTTAAAGGGCAAAAATGGATAAAACTTAAAAATAGATTGGCTGTAGTAAATGAAAGAGAAGTCAAAGGTTACTCTTAAGTCATTAAGGTAAACAGAGATGCTATTCATGGAAATGGGTACTACTGGAATCAAAGTGAATTTTGGAGAGCATCCAAGAGTTTTAGAATTGTTAAAGTTGAAATACCTAGAAAACAAGTAGAAATGGGAAATCAGCAGTGGGATATTTTCATCTAAAGTTCATGAGAGAAATCTGAGATCCAAATACACCAAATTGGGGACTAGCTTGCAAGATAATTTGTGATACTTTAAACTCTAATGAACTTGGCAGGTGATGAAGTGTAATGTGCCAGAGTAGAAACATCTTCTTGTCTGTTTAAAAAATATTCGTCCAGATATAGGTGAAGGGGATGAAGGCAGCAAATCATACTGCCATGTATATACATATGCAGCAATCTTGCATGTTCCTCACATGTACCCCAAAACCTAAAATGCAATAAAATATATATATATACATGTATAATATATATATTCAATATATATATAATATATATTATATATATATATATATATATATATATATATATATATATATATATTCATCCTTGGAAATCTGTTGGAGTAAAGCTGTTATCGGTTAGGGAGCTAGGAGAAAACCAATGAGGGGTTACAAGCTTTAATTGACTCAAGGACTAGTGATGAGGGCTGAGTGTGGCATGTTGAAGTTGCTTGAGTCATGGAACAGACTTTCCTTCTATCTTTGCTTTCCCACAAAGGCCCATTCTATAGGATTACATTTGTCATGTGTTTTAATTACCTTCTACAGAACTGCATCCTTTGATTAATTTCATTTTAGATGGTTGCTCTTTCTCACCCTTGTGAGAAATAGCACTTTCCCACTAGTCCCCACTCTCACCAACCAAAGACAACAATCCCCACCCTGCCCTACACCCATTTCTCCTTAATGTTTCTTTCTCTCTAGAGGAAGTCAGCTTCTGGCATCCTAATTATAGGACATGTTTTGTAGCCTGTGAATAAGGCACAATCACGGCTCTTGTTCTTCCCATTGGGAAGGACAGAGCACTTTTTTGTGCTCATAAGAACTGATTCCATAAAAACAACTATATGTAGACGCCTATAGCTGAGTACAATGCAAATGGGAATGCTCAAGTTCAGCCTTCCCCAAGGCTTCTAGCATATCCAAACTCTACTGCAGAGTAAGGTCTCCCCTTAGACTATTCCTTTCCCATGAAGGCCTTCCTGAACTTCCCTGGGCAAGTCCAAACTACAAAACTAATGGAGGGTCTTTCAAATGGTAATTTCTGTTTTCAGGCATGTTTTTCTGCAACTAGATATATTTTTTTGAATATAAAATGCCATCAATTTAATAATACTTTGTGAGTATAAATAAATAACCAAACACTAACATAGCCATTGTGTTAAACAATCTAGGTTCAAAAATATTAAAATGTGGGAAAAGGACATCTCGTATTCTAATAAATACAGCTTTTACTGAAATGGGTTAGGAAGAAATGACAAGTTCTACAGAGAAATCTCTATTCCCCCTTGTGTTTGTTTCATCATCTGTAAATGCGTTTCAGTAAAATCAGTAAAAGACTAAGTAATGACCATTCCTCAAGTGAATCCAATCAAAATAAGTAGAAAAGGCAAAATGAATAAGAAATTTTAAATGAGATTGTTTTACTGCAAACCCTTCCTTGACCTACTACAATGCTTGGAGGAATGGATAGGAATCTGGCTCACTGAATTTTTTTATTGAATTCAAGGTTGATGGAAAAGTTGTTGTTGTTGTTGTTTTGACTTTGTGTTGAGGGGAAGACACTTGCAAACCATGTTTGCAGCCTTTCCTGCATTGGTACATAAACCACAAATAATGGAAATGACTAATCCTTTGTGGGCCAGCGGTGATGTTTCTGAACCTGGTTTCCAGAACAGCAAATAGAGACTTAGAGGTGCAGGGCAATGTTATCATAAGGAATCAATAGTTTTTATTTTAATAAAAGTATTTCCTGTCAGTGCCTATTAAAAAAAAAAATACCAAGGCTGTCAAACCACTTCATTTTGGTATCAAGGCTTAGCTCAAAGCCAAAGTTAATATTGAAGCTTTTGGCCAGGCATGGTGGCTCATGCCTGTATTCCTAGCACTTTGGGAGGTCAAAGTGGATGGGTCACTGAAGTCAGGAGTTCAAGACCAGCCTGGCCAAAATGTGAAAGCCTGCCTCTAGAGAAAAAAAAAAAAAAAAAAAAAAAAAAAAAAAAAAAAAAAAAAATTGGCCGGGCATGATGGCAGGTGCCTGTAATCCCAGCTACTCGGGAGGCTGAGGCAGGAGAATCACTTGAAGCTGGGACACAGAGGTTGCAGTGAGCCAAGATTGCACTATTGCACTCCAGCTTGGGTGACAGAGCAAGACTCCATCTCAAAAAAAAAAAAAAAAATTGAAGCCTTTGAGAAGTGATTTCACCTAAAGTAAAATACATTGCATCTGTTAAAACAAATGCTCTTTGGATATGGTAAAAATTGAGATGACTCAAAAACTATTGTAATTTATGGAAAGCTGATATAATTATTGATTTGAAGATCTGCTAACTCCAGATCTGCTATTTCTTTTACAGTGGTTGTTGTTTGTTAACTAGATGTCTAATAGGAAGCCTTTTTTTTTTTTTTTTTTTTTTTTTTTTTTTCTGGAGATTTACACATTTGGTCCTCAGGGTAGAGTGCTTTAAAAACTCCTGTGGTTAACTGATGGCCAAACTTTCTTAAATTTTAATTAATTCTAATATCAGGGTCTTATGTTACTTATCAAGAATCTAAATGTAGATTAAACTTAATTTTATAGATGTTTCTCCCATGGTCCTAACCCACTGATAGACTTTTTAGAAAATTGTGCATGGAGGAAAACCAGTTCTCAGTAAACGCTTATTTCTGCTTTCTAGCCTACTGGAGGTCTTTTCTCCATTCTTGAAGTCAACAGGTTTGCTGTAGCCACAAAAGACTTGCAAATATGGCTTTGTCTTCCTAGGATGCTTACTTACAGAAACACAGCGCGCGCGCACACACACTCACTCTCTCTCTCTCTCTCTCTCAAACACACTCTTACATATATACACACAGTAGTACACCATCCAGCCACCTCTCACCCATTCCCTGATCTCAGTTCAAGCCCCACCTCTTGCAAGACAAAGTCCCATCCCTCTGGTAATGTGCTCTCACTGCACCCTGCTCTCTTTTGTGATATTAAATAAAAATTATAGGAGGCCATTGTTTTGGACAAAGCTAGGCCCCAAAAAAATAGACTAAAAATTAAAATGGAGTCACTTTCACTAAACTAAAACTGAATTTGTTACCAACCTTCGGAGAAATAGAGAGAGAGAGACAATTTCCCAAATAGGTCAGTTTCAATTGGCATGAAAAGCAAGTTGCCCTGCCTTTAACCTTACAAAAAAGGAACCTGATGTTAACCAGTCGGTTATTTTTCTATTATTCTATTTCTTGTTCCTGCCTGACAAGGAAATTAATTTTAAAATAACCAGTTCACTTTGGTTTTGTGTTTCTGCTTTCTTCAGCCCTTTCTATAAAGCCAATCTCCTCTGCCCAGCTTATTGGAACACTGATTATATTTTATGAAATGAAGTGCTGCCCAATTCTAGAACCACAAATAAAGTTAATTAAGATCTTTAAACCTGTTCTGATTTTGTCTTTTGACAGTGGCAATTTTCCTGGACGGTGAATATATATTTATTTCTAGGAGTGTATATTTAAAATAGCTCAGCTACCTAATGTAAGCTCAGGTGGAGAGGGATATGTGTGTAGGTTTTACTCACCTGGTATATAAACAAGGATTCAATAACTAATTGTTGATTCAATGAATGACTAGTTGATTTATCCCCTAACAGTGAAAATGGAACTTGCTAGAGATGGGGCTTATTTGAGTTCACTAAAATGAAACAGAAAGGAACTGGAGTCCATTGGAAATGTGAGCCAGGCAGGGTGGAGAAATCTTGGGAGAGAGAAACAGAATTCCTCAGAAAACTAAAGTTAGCCCAGCTTGTTAGTCTAAAGGTCCCCCATATAGGATTGTCCTCCTATCACCTAGAGGACATTGTGCCCAGAAGAGAATAAGGCTGATGCTTGAGAGGAGTCTCACTTCAAGCCCAAGGTGATCTGAGTATAAATTAGCAAAATTAGGCAATCCTCAAGTTATTTTTAGTGGGAGGTGCCATTTCAAAAATGTAGAATAAGAGAAAGCCTTTACAGCTAAAAGGAACTTAGGGAGTTCTTCAGGCATGCCCCACCCTAAACTTTCTGCAAGCAGCAATAAACCACACCTCAGCTCATGGGATTACACAACCCCTCTTTGTTTCCTGTTCCATTCTCAGGAAGAAATACTTTATTTGGAGGGCAGAGGGGCGGTGGGTCAAAGAGCTGCCTCCACCCCCAGTCTCAGTTTCTCCAGCCCAGGCTTATGTGCTTTGGCCAAAATAACGCTTGGAATCTGTACTCACAATGTGTCACTTCCCTGGCACTCCTCAGACTCTTGTCCTCAACATAACAGACTCACCAGGCCATCTGACCCTGGGCTGCCTCTCCAGCCTCAACTCCTGCCACTCTTGTCTCCCGTTCCATGTACTCTACAGCAGGAGTGCCCAGTCCCTGGGCCATGGGCCCATAGCATTCCATGGCCTGTTATGAACCAGGCCACATCGCAGGAGGTGAGTGGCAGCTGAGCTCTGCCTGCTGTCAGATCAGTGGAGACAGTAGATTCTCAAAGAAATGCAACCCTATTGTGAATTTCACATGCAAGGGATCTAAGTCATGCCCTCCTTATGAGAACCTAAGGAATGCCTGATTTTCTGAGAGGAAATGGTTTCATCCCAAAACCATCCTCCAACCACTGTCCATGGAAAAGTTGTCTTCCGTGAAACCAGTCCCTAGCGCCAAAAAGGGTGAAGACCACTGCTCTATACAACACCCCATGAACTTCTTCCCATTTCTGGAACTCATTCTTCTACCTGCAGCATTCTTCCCCAACTTCTCTACCTAGCTAACTCTTACATGTCTTCAGGTAGCTTTAAATTAATGTTCCTTTTCCCAGAAGGCCTTCCCTGACTCTACCACTGTGTGTGTGTGTGCACATATATACATACACATACGTATATATGTACGCATATACACAAACATATACATTTTTTCTGACCCATGGAGACATCTTGCCCTTTAAATACTTTGGGGTGCATTTCCTAAAAACAAGAATGTTTTTATGTAAACCACCATATAATTATCAAAATCAGGAAACTTGAGATTGTTCAAATGCTATTACCTAACTGTAGTTCATATTCAAATTTTGTCCATTGTCCAATAATGCCCTTTATACTGTTTTATCTCCCTCTAGTACAGGATTCAATCCAGGATCATGCATTACATTTAGTTTTTATTTTTAGTTTATTTTATCATGAACAGTTCTTTTGTCCCTTTCTTGACCATTTGCACTTGAAAAACACAGGCCAATTATTTTCTAGAATAGCTACCCAATTTGAGGTTTTTAAATGTTTCTACCATGAGAGTAACTTATGTTCTTCTCAGTACATCATATCAGAAGGCAAGAGATATCAGTTTATCCCAATATTTGTGATACTGTAACCATAATAGGTCCACCACCCAATGTGTGCAGCAGGTCAATATGCCAAGATGTCAAGTGGCTGGAGAAAGAGGTTTAATTTGAGGGCTGCTGAATGAGGAGATGGGCGGAAACCTCAAATCCATCTCCATGAGGAGTTTGAAACTAAAGTTTGTAAGAGTTTTAGAACAGGCTGAAGAGTGAAGATTGTTGATTGGTCAAAGAGTGCAGAGTGAAGTCATAGGACAGACAGATGAAGCAACTGTGTCCTCATGCTGATTCTTTTCCTATGTGGGATCTTCAAACTGGTTGGCATCAGCTGTTTCACTGGACTTTAGGATCTGAAAAACATCTTAAGTAATTCTTAAACAAAAACCCTATGATTCTAACATCAGACACTCAATCTTAAAATTCTCATGACTCTAATGTCAGAAATCCTATCTTCAGGAGCAATGAGGGCACAAATGGTCAGGATCTAGTAACTTTCAGTTACAAGGAAGTAGGTCAAAGTACAGCCTGATTAATGCTTAGTTATAACTCCATTTCTGTTCAGAATTCTTGTTAGCCCTGTGAGGAAAGCTTCAATACTTGCTTTGATCTCTGTTATAAGGTGGTGTATGCCACATTTCTTGACTAAAAACTGATGCTTTTTATTGTCATAATGAATAACATTGGGGGAGTATACTTTGAAACTATAGAAATATTTAGTTCCTCATCAAACTTTCATTCACTATTTGGCATTCAAGTTATAACTGCTTTATTTTTAAGGAAGTTCATTTTGCATGGTTAAAAAACATAAAGACTATTCTTATGATAAATGGCCTTTTAATCATACTCCACCTAAAATAACATTTCCCACCACATCAATCCAATCTCTTCATTTAAAAAGATCTTACCACCTAATAGTGAGAGAAATCTGATATGGATGGCATTAACCAAGGCAAGATTTCCCACTTGCATGTTCAATGCTATTCATGAATTATCTTTTCATTTCCTTTCCCTTTGCAGTAAAAAAGAAATCCATGAAGGTGCATTTTTTATAATAAAAAAGAAGATATACAATATTATTTCCCACTTGCTAAATGTCATAATATTGCTTTTGGTCACATTATGATAGGAATCCCTAATTGCATTTACCTTTCCATGCTTGCTACAAGGGCTTACTTAGTCTCTGAAGAGCTTCCTGCAGCCCTGGGGTCTGTGGATTGAAAATTGGTTGGATTGATGAAAGCTATGAGGAGAATTATGATGAGGGTCAGATCGTATGGGCCTCAGGAAATAAAAATATTACCATTTAAACTAGAAATAAAACTTTTTTCCTAAGTGATCATATCTACCATGACAGGCTGGGTTATTCACTGTTAGATTAACAGTACTTGACATTCACTCATTCACTTAATCAAAAGAAAATTATCCTACGAGCCTACTATGTGAGAAGGACCATTATATACAACTTCTAACTTTATAAAATGTATCTTTGAATAATATCCTTCTGGATCTTTAAGCAAAATTTCGCCAAAAAGAACCTTGAGTTTGCTTATAGGCTTTGTTCAAAAGAGCTCAGAAACTGGAAACTCCCAGGTAAAGCAGCATTTCTTTGCTACCTGGGCAGATCATCTGCTTGACCGAGTAACTAGTTTCAGAAACCACCTAATGGAGTGGAGAGAAGGGAAGGGATCCCCTAGCCCCACCCCCAGCCATCTAGATTAAGAAAAACCAGTTGGCTGGACAATAGCACAGCCCAATCACCTCATGGTCAAATTTCCTAGGAAAGAATCTGTCCCCTCTATTCCACTTATCACTCTCCTTTGAGGTTCTGGCCACAGGTGAGTTTCTGCAAAATGTCATCAGTATCAGAAAATGTTAAAGCCAAAGAAAATGAATAGATACGTTTTCCTTTGTTTTAAGACGTGTCCCAATACATTTTTCTGTACCATCCAATTTGTTCGTCCCAGAAATCTTGTGGGAAAAACATAGTAAGAAGATTGCTCCTCATTTCACAGTGAGGAAGGTGGAGATCAGCTAAAGGCAAAGAAACAGCTCCACACTAGGACTGAACCAGAGCTAGACTTCTGACCTGCAGGATCACAGCCCAGCAAGCCATACTGTAGCCATCCCTGACAGCCCCAGCTCGACCAACAGCACGTCCCACCCACCTCAATGCTCCCATGGCACACATCGCAGTATTAGGAGCATGTTATTGCTGTGATTATTTGTTTAGTGAGACCCTAGAACATAGGGATTCTAACATCAGAAACTTGATCTTAAACAAAATCCTTATGACTCTAATGTAAGAAATCCTATCTTTAGAAACAACAGGGACGCAAATGGTCAGGATTTAGTGATCTTCAGGTACAAAGAAGTAGGTCGAAGTGTGGGTTGAGAATATTTTCAGTGTCTTCCCCGCATGGGTGGTCAACCAGTGAACAGGCAAACATGCTGCATGCTTCTCCTAAACATAGTTTCTCCTGTGTCTGTTTTCAGACCTTAGCCTGCCGCTGGAAATGGCCCTCTCCGTGGACTCATCGTGGCATCGGTGGCAGTGGAGAGTCAGAGATGGCATCTCCCATTGTCCATCAGAAACCACACCGCTGCTCTCTCCAGAGAAGGGGAGACAGAGCTACAACTTGACACATCAGCGGGTCGTGTTCCCCAACAACAACATATTCCATCAAGATTGGGAAGAGGTCTCCAGGAGATACCCCGGCAACAGAACCTGCACAACCAAATACACCCTCTTCACCTTCCTGCCCCGGAACCTCTTTGAACAATTTCATAGGTACAGATCCACTTGTCTGAACAAACCCCCCCCCCTTTTTTTTAGAGCGTGAGAGAGAGAGTCTCATTTTGTTGCCCAGGCTGGAATGTAGTGGTACAATCTCGGCTCACTGCAACCTCGAACTCCTTGGCTCAAATAAGCCTCCCACCTCAGCCTCCCAAGTAGCTGGGACCACAGGTGTGTGGTCCATACCTGGCCATTTTTTGTGCTTTTATATAGATATGGGGTTTTGCCACGTTGCCCAGGCTGGTCTCTAACTCCTGGGTTCTAGTGATCTGCCTGGGGTTACAAGTGTGAGCCACACCCAGCCAACAATACTTATTGTAATCAAGTATTTGCCACTTAGATAAACTCAGAGATGCTCCCCTCTGGGGGCCACCTTTCCTTTAATATCCAAATGCATTTATCTTAAGAAGTTTCTGTCATTCGTTCCTTCATTCAGCCAATATTTTTGTCAGGGTTCTACTCTGTCTGAAGCCATGGGTTGAGAGCGAGAGATACATAAGAAAAATAGAAAGGCAGAGAGATAGTGTCCTTATTGAATATATTGTCTAGTAAAAGAGACAGACATTAGTTTTTTAATTGTATAAATTGATATAAAGTTGTAACTAGAAAAGATACAACTAAGAAGTTGTATCTCTTCTAAGAAGAGGTATGTGGTGCTATTATAGTGAATAATAAGGAAATCTTGCCTAGTTAAGGAAGTCAGGGAATTGAAGTATAGCCTGAAAGAGAGACAGCATTACCTCAGTGAAAAGGGACAGAGAGAAGTCACCAGAATGTTCCTGCAAAGGCACCACGGCAAGAGAGAGCAAGATGCACATGGAAAACTTAAAAACATCAGCAACTCTTTTGAGATAATGTATGAGATCATTATAAAATATGTGCTTACGTATCCTCAGTATTGTAATTATTATTATAAGTGACTGTTTACTGCTTTGCTTCAGAGCCTTCTACTGTGTAACACACAAATGTTATATATACCATGTAATTTTTATGGGAGCCCTGTAAAGTCAATAATACTATTTTGTGCAAGAGGAAATAAGCTCAAAAAATCACACAACTAGTAAATAACAGGAACAGAATTTAAATCTAGATGGTTTTCCATTTCTGAGAATAATCATCTCCAGTCTCATCCATAAGAATGACAAAATGCATTTTAGGGACTCGGGGAAAGGGTGGGAAGGGTTAGAGGGATAAAAGACTATAAATTGGGTGCAGTGTAACCCCGTGGGTGATGAGTGCACCAAAATCTCACAAGTCACTACTAAAGAACTTACTCATGTAACCAAACACCACCTGTTCCCCAATAACTTATGGAAATAATAATTAATTAATCAACTTAAAAAATTGAGATGGGTTTGGCTTCAAAGCCATTACCATAATGTTTAAGTGATCCTGAAAGAGAATGTCTAGTTGATAAAAGCCAAACAGTAGGGAAGAAATGGGGGAGAAAGTACACTTTTCTTCTCCACAGTGTTTATTCATACTTCGCTTGCCCTTCCAGATGGGCTAACCTCTATTTCCTGTTCCTGGTGATTCTGAACTGGTTGCCCTCCATGGAAGTCTTCCACAGGGAAATCACCATGTTACCCTTGGCCATTGTCCTGTTCGTCATCATGATCAAGGATGGCATGGAGGACTTCAAGAGACACCGCTTCGATAAAGCCATAAACTGCTCCCACATTCGAATATATGAAAGGTAAGAGAAACCATCCCTGTGTTCTCTCTTGCAATTGGGTTATGCAAACTCATCAGCAGAGCCTAAGGATGAGTCTCTTGTCTTACACTATATTTTCTTAAATTATTTAATGCACTGATTCTCAAGTGGTGGTGATTTTGACCCCTAGTGGGCATTTAGTAATGTCTGGAGACGTTTTTGGTTGTCATACTAAAAGTGGGGGGGTTCTACCGACATCTAGTGGGTAAAGCCAGGGGTGCTGCTGAATATCCTATGATACACAGGACAGCCCCAGGGAAGAATTATTATCCAGTCAAAATGTCAATAGTGCTGAGGCTGAGAAACCTTGTTTTAAGTTGTGTAAATACTCATGTTATTAAGCACACACATGCAGTATTATTAAGGGTGAGATGAAAGCTTAAGAATTAAGCTCTAGGGTGGCTGGATTCTCTTGGGAGACTAAGTTCAGGAGAAACTCTTTGGAGGATGTCAGACAATGTCTCCCAAACCAAGAAAATGTCTGCCATTTTAAAGCCTCCGTTTCTTAAGTTAAAAATTCTTGCTTTTAGAACAAGGTAGGTTTTAGGACCCAGAGTTGGTACATCTGTTCTTGGCTGCCCAGGGTGGAAAAGGAAGACACCTGTGGGTGACGTCTACATTCCAACAGGTGGAGTCTCAGATGAGTAGAAGGAAGTGGCCTGGTGGACACACACCTGTTCACCGCAGGCTGCTTCCTTGTCATGTTTCTCCCCTGGGGTGTGCAGCGTGGCTTTTCATTTCCGGTATCCTTCTAAAAGAAGAGAGAAAAGTTTTCAGCAGAGAAGGCAAGTAAAAGATGAAAATTAAATTATGAGAATTAAAAAGACAACACTGAGCAGAGATGAAAAAGGAAGGGAGGAAAAGGTGGAAAGGAAAAGAAGACAAGAGGCGAGTGGTGGTGTCTAACCTGCCCTTCGAAGGGTGGTCTCCCAAAGAGAGCCCCAACAGACAGCACCGTGGGAACCACATCAAGACCAGCAAGTACACCGTGTTGTCCTTCATCCCCAAAAACATTTTTGAGCAGCTGCACCGGTTTGCAAATCTCTATTTTGTGGGCATTGTGATTCTGAATTTTGTCCCTGTGGTCAATGCTTTCCAGCCTGAGGTGAGCATGATACCAATCTGCATTATCCTGGCAGTCACTGCCATCAAGGACGCTTGGGAAGACCTCCGGAGGTACAAATCAGATAAAGTCATCAATAACCGAGAGTGCCTTGTCTACAGCAGGTAAAGCAAAAAAACTCCAGGGAAGTCTTGGGGCCCAGCTCGATCTTTCTATGGCTGCTACCACTGCAGTTACTGTTTGTAGAAGGGATGGAGTAGGGAGAAATCATTATTTTATTTCAGGGAAGCTGTTCAGTTCTTTGCACTGAGGATTACAGCCTACAATCCAAAAAAAAAAAAAAAGGCTTGAGTCAGTCTTTTAAGATTAGGAGGTCTTTATTATGTGTAGCATTTTCTTCGCTGTTTCAAATGTGTCTAACATTGAAGAATTTTGTATAGATTCACATCTCTTCTTAACCCAGTGTGGCCATGAGCACCTTTGAGGCTGTTTGAGGACACTGGGAGAGAAGAGGCAGCACTGTTTTTCTGGGGAGCGATGGAGTATTGTGTTGGGAGAGCCGGGAGACACGCTGCCTGGGTTGAACAGCCTCCAGTACCTACTAACTGCATGACCTTAGACAAGTGATAGAACCTTCTCTGAAACTCACTTGGTAGTTCATAAAAGTTGAACAATTCCTGGGGTGGATGTGAGGCTTGCAGGAGATAATTCCTAGAAAATGCTTAGCACTGTATCTGACATCCAACAAATGCTCAGTAAATGCAAGCTGAAATTGCATTATTTTTAGAATGTAAAACCCAACGTTTCCTTCATCACTAACTCTCTTTTTGAGAGTTCTCTCTGATGTTGTCTCAACGAAAGCAAAGGCTGCACACAACCTGTCCTGAGGCTAAGAAACCTTGTTTTAACTTGCATAAATGCTCATATTATTAAGCACACAGGTGCAATCTTATTAAGGGTGAGTTGAAATCTTAAGACTAAAACTCGGCCGGGCGCGGTGGCTCAAGCCTGTAATCCCAGCACTTTGGGAGGCCGAGGCGGGTGGATCACGTGGTCGAGAGATTGAGACCATCGTGGTGAACATGGTGAAACCCCGTCTCTACTAAAAATACAAAACATTAGCTGGGCATGGTGGCACGTGCCTGTAATCCCAGCTACTCAGGAGGCTGAGGCAGGAGAATTGCTTGAACCCAGGAGGCGGAGGTTGCGGTGAGCCGAGATCATGCCATTGCACTCCAGCCTGGGTAACAAGAGCGAAACTCCGTCTCAAAAAAAAAAAAAAAAAAAAAAAAAAAAAAAAAAGACTAAAACTCTAGGGTGACTGGATGATCTAGTGTCATTAGACATTTATTTAATGTCATTTTATACATGTCATTGTTCTACAAGGATTCCATGGAGCAAATGACTAGGTTGTCAGGACAGGACATGCTCTCACTTGGCAAGGAAAGAAGACAGTTAAAGTGTGTCTCAACTTTGTGACAACCCACATAGGCCTAAAAGAAGCAAGGGAGTTGAGTCTGGGCTCACAAAGAGACTAGAGAGACAAAGCACCTTCAGAGCTAGCAGCTGGCAGCCTAAGATGATCAAGTCTCTAGGAGGTAAGAGCTTGACTTCTTGCTGTAAAAGGAAAATATCCATGTCTCACGAGCAGCATCCTGGGTGAGGTTTTCCCTCTGACTCTCCACCCCAGTTTAGCAGATGTTCCATGCTGGCTGTGGTCTTTGTTAGAATGAAAGAGGCTTGCTTGGAGGTATGTACTCCAGCCATTTAGAAACTGCTTGCTTCTAAGGAGGGGATCTCTTCTCCAAGGGAATGAAAGCTGGCCAGCTTGGAACAGGCTGCTGAAAGGATTTATGAGCCAAACTCTACTTGGAAAATTGTAGCCAGGGGAACCTCCAAGATGAATATCTAATACAATGACTCTTTAGATGGTATTTAACAATATTATCAAGAATCCCTGCAAGAAACTCTGTGTTCATCCCTCAGCAGCAAATGAGCTTCTAGTCTCTTTGCTTGGAGGGACACAGTTGCATGTGTAGAAAAATTATTCTGAAGGGGGCGAGCATGGTGGCTAACACCTTTAATCCCAGCACTTTGGGAGGCCAAGGTGGATGGATCACAAGGTCAGGAGTTCAAGACCAGCCTGGCTAAGATGGTAAAACCCTGTCTCTACTAAAAATACAGTTACTCGGGAGGCTGAGGCAGGTAAATCGCTTGAACCCCGGGGGCAAAGGTTGCAGTGAGCCGTGATTGTGCTGTTTCACTCCAGCCTGAGCAACAAGAGCAAAACTCTGTCTCAAAAAAAGAAAGAAAGAAAGAAGAAAGAAAAATTAATCTGAAGGGTAAATTTTTTCAGCTATATCTAATTGTCTTGAATTATATGAGCACACTGGCCATCAGAGTTAAAATTTAGTCTTTCCTCACCTTTGAGTATGAAAGTTATGAAGAGAGGATGAAATCACTGCTGGGTATGATGCCTTTCTTTGAAGAGGTGGTTTTTGAGAAAGCGTTGTTTTTCTTTTGGCATCGATCTATCATCACTTTTTGTTTTCCACCTTTCTCTCTTGGTTTTTGTTTTGTTTTGTTTTGTTTTCTACGTGGAATACACACAGTGGTGAGCCAGGAAGCTGGTTCCTCAGGGAGGAATGCACGTGGGCCGCAGTGAGCCTGGTCCCGTTCTTCTCGCTCTGCCAGAACATCACAGAATCTTGGCCTTGTTCTTTGGAATAATCTCAGTGTGGATTAGACCACAGGCCCACCTGTGCTGGGAGTTGGCTGGAACTCGGCCAGGCCGCTGTTGTTCTGTTCTCAAAACAGCTTCCAGGGAACATCAGAAAACCGAGATGATAAGAATCTAGAAAATAGAAACATTCGTCCACCAGCTCACTGGTAGGAAGGAACATGGAGTCTTCATGGCAGTATTTCCCAAAGTATATTCAATGGAATGACAGTGACAAAGAAATAGTCTCTGAAAAAGTATGTGCGTGGCCAAATCGTGTATGCTGACCCTCCTCCAATGGATCCATAGCGCATGAAGGACTAAGAAAAGAGACAGCAAAGAAACCTGTTTACCTTTGATTAACTCAGTGTTGCTTTAAATTTACTGGACTTTGGAAGTGTTTTTTAATATCTATGTTTGGGAATTTTTACTTTTTCAAGTATAGAAAAATAATTGACTACAGGGTCCAGATATGTAATTCGATTGACTGAATATTTTCTAAAAAGCAACATGACTTATGGACTGATAAATGACCAATGACACTTGGCATCAGTGTTAGGATACAATAGGGAACAGTGGTGACTGTGGCAAAGTGAAGAGGCCATGCATTCGTCCCAGGAGGCAGAGCTGACCACTTAGCTCCTGCTAATCATTATTTTTGAGAAATGTATTTGCAGAAATATAGGCCTAATGTTGCCAGAGTGTCTCAACTTTATTTGAACAGCCAGAAATTAATATTTTTTATTAATATTTTTATTTCAAAAAACCTGACTTTTAACTGATTTTAGAATATTGGGTAACTGATGTAATTTTTTCAAACACTTCAGACCTATATTTTATTGAACCTAAAGCTCTATATTGCTTATGAGCGCAAAAACTTGCAAACTTTGCTTCAAAATATTCTAGAAATCTGGAGTCTCTGTGAAAGAACAATAAGGTTCTTTTTTTGTTGGTGCTTTTTTCAGATGGATGGTGGGGGCGGGGTCTTGGTATACATTGCCCAGGTGGGTCTAGAAGTGGCTTGAGCACTCCTCTTGCTTCAAACCCACAAGTAGGTAGAATTTCAGGCATGCCATCACTTCTGGCCCTAGGTTCTTCTTTTGAAATTTATCCTCAAGGGACAGAGAGGGGGTATGACCTTAAGGTAAGAATGCAGGCCTGGGAGGCCTGTAGTCTAGGCCCAGAGCTCAGACTATTAATAGCTTAGAAAAGTTCTTTAAACATATAGACCTCAGTTTCCTCTTGTGAAATTCAGGAGTCAAACTAGATCTTGTTCTGTGAGATGCACTAAGAAAGAACAGAACCCATAGCCAAATAAATTTACACATTAATAGAATAAAGGTTCTGGGATGACCCTCAGTGAACAGCCTGTAAGTTTTGTTGAACGCAGCTGTCAGTTGAGATGTTCTCTGCTGCAAGCGGGACAGACTTCCGCTTTAACGGGTTTAAGCAACAAAGGGACTTCCTTGGCTTAAGTCACTACACACGTCCTGAGGCGGGAGGGTGACCAGCATGGTTCAATCAGCATTCTAGCTCTCAGCAGTCATTTATGTTCAGTCCTCCTCTGCATCATCTTAACTCTAAGGCAGACTTCCCTCATGGCAATGAAATGGCTGCAGCAGCTCCAGCCCTCACCTCTACATTGGATCATGTATGAAAAGAGAAAGAAAGACACTTCTGGTAGCCATCTTGGAAGGTCAAGGAAGCTTACTACTCCCTAGACCCTCCTCATATCTCAGTGGCTCCACATGCTCACCCCTGAACCAATCCCTAGGGGCAAGAGATGGGATTGTACTAACTAGGTTATACCTGAGCCACAATCCCCACCTGCAGAGCCCAGCATGAAGTCAGCTTCTCTGAAAGCCTATGAGCCATTCCAGGAAGAGGTAAAACCCAATTTTATGTTATTATTATTATTTTTTGAGATGGAGTCTTGTTCTGTCGCCAGGCCGGAGTGCAGTGGCACAATCTCAGCTCACTGCAACCTCCTCAAGCGATTCTTCCACTTCAGCCTCCCAAGTAGCTGAGACCACAGGCGCACACCACCACACCCGGCTAATTTTTGTATTTTTAGTAGAGATGGGGTTTCACCATGTTGGCCAGGATGGTCTCGATCTCTTGACCTCGTGATCCACCCACCTCGGCCTTCCAGAGTGCTGGGATTACAGGCATGAGCCACCATGCCCGGCTGTAAAACCCAATTTTTTTAAAAAATGAGATAGTTTCCAATAGAATGAGGAACAGATGTTGGAGAAGCCACCTCAATGTCCTCAGCACTGTCACTTTAAAATATTTTTGAGCCTTGACTTTTTATAACTTGTTTTGCATGTGTTAACAAGAATATACATACCTCGAGACATCTATATTATATGTCCCTAAAGTTTTTCCACTTCTGAAGTGGATTGACTCTGTGAAAGATCCCAGCTATTAAACAGATAAGTCTTAGTTATTATCTTAACTGATGAATGCTGAAAGACACATCCTTTTACCATATCAAGGACACATGACAGATGTCAGGCAAAGAATACAAGATCTAACAGTACAATTTTTTTTCTGGGAAACAACATAAAAGATTACATCTCATGCCCTAGCCCTAGCCATTTTATTTATTTCATCTCAGATATACACATTTGAGAAACTGATACTTTTTTTTTTTTTCATTTTTGTGCAACTAAATACCAGGGCTGTTGGAATTTTGCTCATGACTTAAGTCCATGCCTCATCCAGCTTAGACTTGTTTATACTGTGAGAAAATGTCTTTTTGCAAACAGCAGAAGCCTTGTTAACAGAATTACAATCCCGTTAGAGCATTTGCTTTTAATATAGCAACCGTGCTTGTGGTCTAAAGGTGACCCATTAATCAGATTTATGGAATGACTTCGAGGAGAGATTAGCTTCAGAATCGTA
This sequence comes from Saimiri boliviensis, assembly GCF_048565385.1. Taxonomy (NCBI): domain Eukaryota; kingdom Metazoa; phylum Chordata; class Mammalia; order Primates; family Cebidae; genus Saimiri; species Saimiri boliviensis. Next base: position 21,899,106 of record NC_133468.1, read on the forward strand.
TTAGTTTAGTTTCTCCCAGGGCTCAGTTTAATGAATCTAGAAACCATACCAGCAAGAGATTTGTATTTTTCCATCCAGCTTAGTAAATTTTTATTTGTATTCAGAAAACATGCAGTACAGAGTGGGAAATGGGAACCGAGGGACTCCAGGGTGGTTTTTGTTCCCTATTGTAATGAAACATAAGCCCTTCACAGTTTCAGCAGCTGGTCACTCCCTTATTCATCTGTTCAGCAAATATTAATTCAAGACTTAGTGTGCGCATTGCCATGGCAAACCTTGTGTACCCTCAAGGGGCTCTTAGTCCAGGGGTCACAAGGAACTTACAGCTACAACATCCCATGTGCTTCGGTAGCCTACCTGCAAAGGAAAAATTAAGTGTAGGGGATGTGGTTACCCGTCTACCTGCAGGAAACATCAAGGCCAAAGGAAGCTTCCAGTGAAGAGGTAAAATTTCAGGAGAGCCCTGCAGGAGGAAGCAACATTTAGCCAGGCAGAGGGAACACATTTCAGCTCACAGCCTGTTCCTGTGTCAATGAAATGTTGCATGTGTGGCTTATGCTGGTATTAGAAAGACCAGGACCAGGAAATGACAGAAACTTAAGGGAAGAGTAATGTAGATTAGAACTTTTTTTGTGTGTTTAATACTCTTTTTTTAAAATTATACTTTAAGTTCTGGGGTACATGTGCAGAACGTGCAGGTTTGTTACATAGGTATATACGTGCCGTGGTGGTTTGCTGCACCCATCACACCGTCATCTACGGGTATTTCTCCTAATGCTGTCCCTTCCCTATGCCCTGACCCCCTGCTATCCCTCCCCTAGCCTCCCATCCCCCAAGAGGCCCTGGTGTGTGATGTTCCCCTCCCTGTGTCCATGTGTTCTCATTGTTCAACACCCACCTGTAAGTGAGAACATGCGGTGTTTGGTTTTCTGTTCTTGTGTCAGTTTGCTGAGAATGATGGTTTCCAGCTTCATCCATGTCCCTGCAAAGGACATGAGCTCATCCTTTTTTATGGCTGCATAGAACTTTTTCACAAAGTTCTTGTGCTGCATAGAATATTTTTTAATCTGACTTTTTACTGAGACTTGGAGCGTCTCTCTTTTGTAAGTCAGGTGGCTGCTATAGCATAAAAATAAACATCTTCTGACGGCGTAGCACTGAGGGCCTAGCCTGGCCTGCCACCTGTTTTCTTTTGTCTGTGAGTTGCCTTTTGTACCTGTGTCCTCAGGAAAACCTGGAAGGGAGAAAACCAGAAGTCATGATCCTGGTTTTGTCACTAATTAACTACATGACCTAAATGAAGCCACTTAAGCAGTTGGGGCCCCATGTGTCTCAGCTTTAAATAGTGCTCACAGTGTCTCTCTCTGGCATATTTTGTGAAAAGGTATGCAGATGACATGCAGGAGGGCTTGAAAATAATGAAGCCTTAGAAATAAACTGCAGAATGCAATGCCACAGGGTGAGTAAAGCAATCTCAGCAATGACCTTACTGGATGCTTGACATGGAGGGCTTTGACATGGGACCTGGGCTTTTCTGAGAGCTGCCACTTACCAAATGTGTGGCCTATGTGGATACTTGATCACTTGAGCCTCCATTTCAACCTATGTAAAACGGGGCCAATACTAGCACCTAACACCCAGGGTCATGCGGATCCAATCAGATCATCTTTATAAATTGTTTAACTCAGTGCCTGCACCATAAGTAGCACTAAGAAACTTTTTTTTTTTTTTTTTTGAGACAGTGTCTTACTCTGTCACCCAGGCTAAAGTGCAGTGGCACAATCTTGACTCACTGTAACCTGTGCCTCCTGAGCTCAAGAGATTCCCCTGCCTCAGCCTCCCAAGTAGCTAGGATTACAGGCATGTGCCACCACACCAGGCTAATTTTTGTATTTTTAGTAGAGACAGGATTTCACCATATTGACCAGGCTGGTCTTGAACTCCTGACCTTAAGTGATTCTCCCACCTCGGTCTCCCAAAGTGCTGGGATTATAGCATGAGCCACCATACCTGGCCAGTAATTTTTTTTATTTCCAATCATCTCAAGCTTAATTTTTTCAGTGCCACCCCCAGCCTAAGCCTTCATCATTTTTGCTGTGTGCCATACACAAACAAGGGTGGAATCGCTAGTTTTATAGTTTCATTGGTAAAAGCCAAGGACATTCACTGAGCCACATATACCAGCGGACAGGGTTACAGTGATTTAAAAGGAAAATCTATGCTTTGCACTTCCTTTTTTCCTACTAGTCTATGTGGCAGGATTTTTAAATCTGAATTCAAGAAACTCTCTGGAGTTAGCCCTCTTTCTCTCCTTTCTATCCACAGCACACTTGAGCATACCCACACCAAGATTTAGATTCAGAGAAGGGACGTAAATGGCCTCATCTGGCTCTCAGCCTCAGCCACTTGGTCCAACTCAACTTCTTTTTCTTTCTTTTTTTTTTTTTGTTTTTTTTTTGTTTTTGTTTTTGTTTTTGTTTTGTTTCGTTTTGTTTTGTTTTGTTTTTGAGACAGTCTTGCTCTGTTGCCAAGCACCTGGCTGGAGTGCAGTGGCACAATCTTGGCTCACTGCAACCTCGGCCTCCTGGGTTCAAGCAATTCTCCTGCCTCAGCCTCCCGAGTAGCTGGGACTACAGGCACGTGCCACCCAGCTAATTTTTGTATTTTTTTTTTTTTTGGTAGAGATGGGGTTTGGGGGTTTCACCATGTTGGCCAGGATGATCTCGATCTCTTGACTTCGTGATCCACCCACCTTGGCCTCCCAAAGTGCTGGGATTATAGGTGTGAGTCACCGCACCCAGTCTCCAACTCAACTTCTTAACATAGACTGTACGTTAGAATGTCACATTTGTACAGCTGTTAATAAAGCTGCAATTTGGTACTAATATTTCCTCTGAACAACAGCCCTCAAGGAAACCCCCAAAAGAAGATGAACTGATTGACTAGGCAGAATTTAAGCTTTTCCAGGGCTATCTGAACATTAAAACACAGTCGTAAGCCTGTCTTCACCCTAAAACTACATTCTGGGGTTGCTGCAGGTATTAAATGAATTACTGCATGTAAAATGCTTAGCTTTACTCCTGGCATCCTATGGCACTCAGAAAATGTTAGCTTAAATATTGCTAAGGAGAGTTCTGTAGCCTTGATGGGCAGAGGTCATCATGAGCTTAACCCAAGGGGAATGAGAAAGAATGACCACTGGCTGGAGTTTGGAATTGCATGAAAGACAAAAATTAAAAATAAAAATAAAAAAATCTTTAACCACAGAACTTGGGGCCAAGCTCTAATCACATAACAAAATGGGCCTCAGGGAGGACTCTGAAAAATGCAACAACAGAAAAACATTCAGTGTCATTTGAAACCCGGCTTTGAAAAGTGCCACTGGCTGGATTTACAGACCAGCAGACCATTGCATCCAGCCCTCAGGCATTTGCTCTGCACTTGGCACCAACAAACCAGGCTCCTTCCTGAAGCATCCATTCTGCAGGTGCCCACACCCCTCCCACTGCCTCACCCTGTGCTCACAGAAGGCCATAAACCATCCGGGCCAAGTCAGCCTGTCATTTCAGGAGAGAATGCATTAAGTCCTCCCCAAAACTCACTGGGTGGGAGAGTCATCAAACAAGAATTCAGGTGTCCCTGAAGCTCTGCGCTCTTGTCATCAGGAACGATTTGCAGTCCCCGGGTGAGGATTTATGGCCTCTGTTTTGCCATTAACGAGATCAGAATTCCAAAAGGTGAGGCTCCTGTTCTTAACCCAGCCTCTGCTAGGCTTATGTCGCCTTCTTCTGAGACTTAATCAGCTTCATCCCTCACTCCAAAACAGAGCCATGAGACCACTCTGAGCCATGTCGCTCCCACTGCCCTCACTCATCTCTCCTTGTAGACACACCTGTGTGACCTTATGCAAGTCAGATAAGTTTCTGAGCCTGTTTCATCATCCTCTATGAAACAGGGATAATGATAACAATAAAAGCTATTTCATTATTAGGCAGCTAAACTGGAGGTTAAATACCGGGTTCATTATAGGTAGTCAATACATATAAGCTAATAATGCAATGTGTCATTGTTAGAAGTCTCCACTAGGGTATCTATAGCAACAACAAAAAATGATAGATGTTAAAATGGCCAAAGGTTAGAAAAACCTGCCTTTCTACTACCTTTCTACTACCTGCAAGACAAATATACAAGGAATCAATTAATAATTTCTGAACACTCACCATGTGCTAAACACCATACCCAACCCTGTGTACATATAGAAATGTAAGACCCAGGATCATCACAGCTCTTAGCAAGCTTCTTACATACTTTAAAACAGAAGATACACACAACAATTAGGAAATAGGATGGTAATATACAGGGAGGTGTGGCAACAAGATGCACCATGATGTCCAGTGCCCAGGAGTAAAAAGAGAAGGGCAGCACTTGGATCTGCAGAGGTTAAAGGACAATCATTTGGGGGCCAATTCATGCCCTTGAATACCCCCAGGCTGAAGAATCACAACTTGTGGCTATGACCTTGCTGGATGGCACCTGTGACTTCCATATCCTCTGAAGCACAGTGTCTCCATGGCCATTACTGCTTAGTGACATTCTCTGTGCAGTTCTGCTTTCTTTTCTGCCACCACATAGTCAAAGACATCATGAGTGGATTATCCCCAGACCTGGGGCTTCAAACATTCTCCCAGTATAAAGAACTTTATACTGTTTCAATGTAACCCAAATGTTCCAGCCCTCACTAGTCTCTGGGTATGAATGAGGTTCCATTAATATAAACGTCCCAATGACCGTGCCGTTCAGCTCCAATCTGCTGATTTAAGATTTCAGTCCTCCCACCCTAATCCTCAAGCCTCCACAGATATATCTAGGCATCCTCAGATTGGTAAATATCACATGTGTCCTCCACTATTTGCAGCCCAGCCGGGATTTCTGCTCTGCCCCTACTTCTCTGGCCTCAGCTGTTTCTTTCTGTTGCGTCCCTGAGTCCTGCAAGTCTAATCCACCTCCCCAACCCCATTGTGATTGTAGCAAACAGGCAGGTGCAGGGGACAAAGAATAGCGCAGTATGGAGAACCCATTTGTACCCGCTGCCCTCTGCCCCAGGTATAGGCTGTCTTTAATGTAACTCCTTCAACTTCTGTTCCATTTCCCGGGGTCAGTTAAAGGACTGAGGCCTCACTACCATCTTTCCCTTTTCAATTTCTACTCCCTCTTGCCAGGCTTCTCCTCCAGCCAAAACATCCCACACCTCATTTATATCAGTTAATGAAAATACACAAATATAGCAATCTCTAGTTCACTGTCTCCACAAGAGCAATTCTATCTGCCCCAAGCTAATAATAACTATAACAATAATAATAGCAGCAGTAAATGATGTTTGCTGCAATGTTGTTAGGCACTTTTCAGATACCATTTTAACTTTCACTGCAACCTGTAGAATAGGTTTGTCCCATTTGATAGAATAAACTGAAGGTCAGAAAGTTAAGCAGCAGGTTCAAGGTTATATTACAGGTAAGAGGAAGTTCCAGGTTTCAAATCAAGATCGTTTACATATATAAATATATTTTTTTAATTGCACTTTTGGTTCTGGGGTACATTTGCAAGACGTGCAGGTTTGTTGCATAGGTACATACATGGCAGTGTGGTTTGCTGCCTCCATCCCCCTGTCACCTATATCTGGCATTTCTCCCCATGTTATCCCTCCCCAACTGCCTTACCCCACTGTCGTTCCCATATCTGTCCCCAAAAGACCCCAGTGTGTGATGCTCCCCTCCCTACGTCCATGTGTTCTCATTGTTCAAAATCTACCTGTGAGTGAGAACATGCGGTGTTTGATTTTCTGTTCTTGTGTCAGTTTGCTGAGAATGATGGTTTCCAGATTCATCCATGTCCCTACCAAGGACATGAACTCATTGTTTTTTATGGCTGCATAGTATTCCAACTCTTAAGCACCCTATCTCGCTGCCTCTCCCTCAGTGCACTGCAGCCCAGACAACAGGCATTGCAAGTATACCTGAATCAACCACGGGGTTCTTGCATCTCCTCCTGGGAACCATGGAAAGGGCAAGGTCCCAGCTTGAGCTTTGTCACTATGACCCTCGGTCAGATCACTCCCCTCCTCTCTGCATCCATTTCCTCACCTGACAGTGGAAGTTGAATCGCAGATCTATCAAATCCTTTCCAGTCTGGATCTTCAGGATATCGATTCCTGGGAATCTGTCCCAGTAGCCAGGCTCCAGAGCTCTAAATTTTCAATCTGCTGAGCTTTGGTGTCTCTTTCCTAGACTCAGGGGAATGGTTTAGATTTTAGAGTTTCTTGTGTTTGCAGGGTATTACGTGCCTAAGCCAAAGCCACAAAACATAATCATGAGCATAAAATAGCATGCGGAAGGAAACACCAAGGCCTGCAGAGCGGTGGTGAGCTCTCACCATGGCAATAGCAATCATTGTCATCATCATCATAAACGAAGCTTGTATTTAGTGAGTACTAAGTACAAAGCCCTGAGATCAGTTCCTTACATAGGTCACATCACCAATCCTTTCAACAGCCCTCTGAGGCAAAAGCACATATTGCCTTCAACTGTCAGATGAAGAAACAGAGGCTCCAAGAGGTTAAGTAATTTGCCCAAGGTCACACAGGCTGTAAGCAGGGAAACCAGGATTCAAAGCCTCTCTCAATCCCCGTGCTTTGAATCTCATTCTCTTGGGCATTCCTCTCTCACCCTGGGTTAGCAACACAGCACTAAGCATTCTGGGCTTGGCATTTGAGCTTCCTGAAGGACAGCCCAGGTCAGCTCATCATCATCCTGTGTGGAATGGGGAGTTTCACAAGATAACTCATCCTTCTGACAAATCCCCTTTACTCTAGTTGCCTGAAACTCTTTTTATAAAATCCAGATACTTGAGAAATGGAGCCTTCAGCATCCTCTCCCTCCTCTGTTTCCCCTTTCACATGCTCCCCCATGGCATCCCGTTGGCTACAAACCTCTCTGCTGTTTATTTACCTCTTATAAGCCCTGTCTCCTCTCAGAAAGCCATTTAGCACTGCACCACTTAATTTTCCTGTTGCAGAATCTGCCAGATGGAGCCTTCGTCCCAGGCTACGTTGATTTGTCTTGTTTTTAAACAATAGCGAATATCGCATAAAACTAAAATAGCAGTCTGTTCCCAGGTGTGGACTCACTAGCAGGGTGACAATCCAGGATGTGTGGATGTGTCCACCTGGGGCAGCTGTCCCAAACGGGCTGGATTAATGAAAGATTGACTTCTGCAGGCAGCTCCTGGCCAGCTGCTGGTCTTGCCTGGGGTTCACTCCATGCAGGAGAATCAGTCATCACCTCCCCTGACTGAACTCCCTTGGGCTGTGCATTCCTGACTTTTCCACAGACATGATTCTGACAGTGAAGGAGAAAAAGTGGACCCTAGAGAATGAAGAGACCAACATAAAGTAGCACAGTGCAAGAAGGAAATATCCCTGATCTTATTTTTTTAATCCCTAAAATTCCTACAAAATGTGCCTCTGATTCCATAACATAACTATGTTTAGTTACTATCAGTAACATTCTGCAAATTTCATACCAGCCAGGCTACTAAACTATGTTCCTCCAAAAAAAATTTTTTTAATGAACACCCCCAAAGTCATATTGATCTCATAGCTTTATTATTCCTAGATGCCCACCAGGGTATTCTGGAAGCATGTGTGCCTGTGTTTGAGAAGCGCAACCCTGGGACTGGGCAATCTCTGTCTTGGGGAAGGCAAACCTACAGCAGTGACTGAGAATGTTCCTTCACCACTGCGTGCTGTCCTAAGGAAGAGAGGATTATGTCTAAAGGAAAGACAGGCAACCATTACCAGCACAGCAGCGACCTCCTTGGGATCCAGCAAGTAAATGTAAAGAAGACAGAGACTAGTCTGACTTACTGTTAGTGGGTGGCTCCATTGATACTTACATCATGACAGGACTTGGCAGGGCAGTACCCCAGCCCAGCTCACAGAAGTGACAGCTCAGAAAAACACATATGCCATAAGCTCCTCTCCATAGCACTCCATCTTCCAGCACCTTTATAACCCACATCCTAGAATAAGCAGTACAGTCCTTTAACACAAAGGGGAAGAACGAGATTGAGTGTTCATGGGTGGAGGTGCATTGGCCTTGCCTTTGATATGCTCTGTATGCAGATTCTGGACAACTAGCATTTGCCAAAACCTTCAAAACCAGGGTGCTCTGGGAGGGTTGGTGATCAGGATGTTGTTCAGAATGAAAGTTGTTCTCCCTGATTCCAATGTCAAATACCAGGTAGAATGCTGAGACTATAGCAATCAACTGATAAGCCACTTCCCCGAAGGCATCCAGTAGGACATGGAAGCCAAAGGAGGGGAAAAAAGAGGAAGACAAGAAAGACAGAATGAGTGATAAATTCTTTATTCCTTGGGGCAATTTTGCTATAATATTTAAGGATTTTTTAGAGCACTCTCAAAAAAAAAAGAAAAAAGAAAAAAGAAAAAGAAGAAAACCAGTCTTTCCTCTATAAGATTCTTTTCTCGTAGAGAGTACGGAACACTCCAATGTCTGTAAGCAGCCTTATACATGGAAATTTAACAGGTTTTCTCAGGGCTACTTTGAAGAAAAAATATCATCCCCTGAGTCAGCAGAGAGGCCATGAAGTGTTTGACAGTTATAATGGCACTCTTGATGAAGGAGTTTCCACCCTAAGTATACAAATAAACAACTACATTTTAAATAATCAAATGTATGTCCAAAATGACATAGGGAAACAAATCTGGAGTGACTGCCCCTATTCTTCATAGAAAATAAAAGTAAGGGGTGGGGGGAGATGGGGATAGTTAACAGGTACCAAAAAAACAAAACAAAACAAAATAACTAGAAAGATTTATTAAAACCTAGTATGTGATAGCACAACAGAGTGACTGTAGTCAATAATAATTCAATGATACATTTTTAAATAACTAAATGAATATAATTGTATTGTTTTTAACACAAAGGATAAATGCTTGAGGGAACAGATACCCTATTTTCTATGATGTAATTACTACACATTGCATACCTGTATGAAAGTATCTCATGTACCTTGTAAATACATGTACCTACTGTGTACCCACAAACATTTTAAGGAAAACAAAAGTGATATGTGTGAGTGGAAGCACAGAGTGAGCTGATCAGTTGAGAAAGGTGCTTAGAAACCTGTTACGTGCTTTGGCATGTAAGGGGGAATTATTACTAAAATTCCACAGAAAGTGTCATCCCCAAAATCCTCAGAAGTGGTCTCAATAGTCATTTGGTTGACATTTAACCATGTCTGCTGCACTGAGCTCCCAGAGCCACGGAACACTTCTGCAGAACCCTCTGGTTCTTTCGAGTTACAAAGCTGTTCCCCAATTCTAATGCTGTTCATTTTACAGACCTGGCCTTCCAAATGGAAGCACCTTTATTTCAGGTGGCTGGGGAAGTCTTCTGAGATCTTCTATGACCGGGAAGATTGGATCCTAGGAAGACTTGTCTGAGGTTCTCCAGAGGGCATCCGGAAAGGGAGAAAGACATCCAAACCCTCTTCCTCCTTAGGGACTTTTGTGAAGTCAAAGGAGAAAACTGCAATTCTAATCACAACTCTTTCTCTGTGGAAGAGTGGGCTTGTCATGCCCAGGGCAGCTCAGATTCCAGCAGAAACAGAAACAATAACATACCCAGAGGGGCTCAGCATCAGTGGAGAAGCCCAGCAAAGGAAAGCCTGCCTCTCCAGATCTGGCTGCCTTCGGAGGCATCCAGCTCCAAGCCAGCTGGGCTCAGTTAGAAAGGCCACATGTGGGATATTAGTTTGGTTTCAAATCCCACATTTAAAGCGGGACATTTCCAAATGCAGACAGATGAGCCCACACCTCCGGAACAGATCTTGAAACTGTGTCACACGAGCAATAATTGAGGGCACCTGGAAAGTTAAATTTGGCTTGGCATGCCCAAAAGTCTTCATGGTACACCTGATGAACGCCTTAAAATATTTAAAGAATGGTGGAAGATGGAATAGACTGTATTACCTGGAAGAGCAGAACTGTTTAAATATTTAGTTAGGCAGAAGGAAGACTTTCTGAAATGAGCTCTTTGAAAATAGCACACGGACAAGAGTGGTGTCTCATGCCTGTAATCCCAGCACTTTGGGAGGCCAAGGCAGGAGGATCACCTGAGGTCAGGAGTTTGAGACCAGCCTGGCCAATATGGTGAAACGCCATCTTTACTAAAAATACAAAAATTAGCCAGACATGGTGGTAGGTGCCTGTAATCCCAGCTACCCAGGAGACTGAGGAAAGAGAATCGCTTGACCCAGAGAGGTGGAGGTTGCAGTGAGCCAAGATCATGCCACTACACTCCAGCCTGGGCAATAGAGCAAGACTCCATCTCAAAAAAATAAAAATTAAAAAAAAAAAAGAAAAGAAAAGAAAAATAGAATGCATTGCCTTGAGAAGTGGGGAGTTCTGAGCTGGAGGTGGGAAGACTGAGGCTGTAGTACCACCAGCAGGGAGGTAGTATAGCCAAGCAGGAAAAACTCTGGGCTTTGGGCCGCACCCAGGCTCAGGTTCCAGCTCTGTTTTTGTGAGACTTTGAAAAATTTCTTTTTGACCCCCCAATTACCTCATTTGTGAAATTGGTATAATAATATCTACTCCTGTGGGTTATTATGCAACTAAATGAAATGTTAATTAACACGAGTGCTTAACAGGTAAGAAATGCTAAATTTGTCATTGTTACTCCCACTATTATTATCTTGGTTTGATAAATTGGATGAGAAGATAAAATAATTCACTCTGATTTCCTCAGATTTCTTCAGCCCTCTAATTCTATAGTTACTGTGAAGTCTCATTCCATCAAAGCTCCTGGTAGCATCTTCCCAATTCCCTGACTACCCAGAGTATTCTGTTTCAGTGTGGCTCTGGATCTTCCTCGACAGTGGCAGATACCCTCGCCTTTCCTATCACCACTCTCCTTATAATCAGAAACAATCTTTCCCACATCCTGGTTCCTTGAAGCCCTGTTTTCTTTGGTAATAACTGGCTATTCTGGTAAATAGTGGATATTAAGAGTAGTATCACATTAATATGACAATCTAGTTACCGTCTCCTTTAACATTTTTCTCTTGCAAGGAAGCAAGGGCTGAACAGAGGACCTGGTCAAGAACTGGCAGTCAAGAAAAATTCTAAATGTTCGTGAGGACAGATCCTTACTAATGAGATTCTGTAGATTAGGTTTGCCTGTCCTAGAGAGACCATGAGGTGGTCATTCAGGAGCAGTGTAGAATACGAGGCACTCTCATGACAGGCTGACTTGGGGGATATTTAGGGGTTAGGGGGGCCTTCCTCTGTTCTCCCATTATTTTTCTGAGGAAACTTAAAGCTGACTGAGACCTCTGTCTTTCTCCCACCCAAGAAAAGAACAGACCTACGTGCAGAAGCACTGGAAGGATGTCCGCGTGGGAGACTTCATCCAAATGCGATGCAATGAGATTGTCCCAGCAGATATTCTTCTCCTTTTCTCCTCGGACCCCAGCGGGATATGCCATCTGGAAACTGCCAGCTTGGATGGAGAGACGAACCTCAAACAAAGACATGTCGTGAAGGGCTTCTCACAGCAGGTAGGGCTCCTTCTAAGATCTTCAATGCTAAGGTTAAAGAGAGGAAGCAAGCCTACCCTACTGGAAAATTGAACTAAACCTAGTGGGTAGAGGGGAAAGTAGTGGATGCCTCCTTTTCCCTAGCACTATCTAAAGTCCTATCTAAAGGCTAAATCTTCCCAGCAGCCCTCTGAGATGGATCTGATCTGCATTTCACAGATGAGGAAACAGAAGCTTAGGAAAGTTAAATAACTTGCTGGAGGCCTCAGAGTTTCTAAATGGAGATCCACTCTGTTCAACTGAGTAAACTATACTCTCTGCTCTAAACTGAGGCATCTAATATCTGTTCCGTCATCGCCAGGACCAGTTTCTCTTCTGTGCTCATCCAATCCTGACTCGCTCTGCCCAGCTCAGCCCTAGGAATCTCTCCTGGCACAAATCCTAATCCTCCTTCTACCCCTCCTAAACTGCAGCAAGATATTATTAACTCATTTCCATTTGTGTATTCCTGAACTTCTCAACAGTGCTTAAGCCTCCTTGAGGGCAGGGAGAGATCATTGATACTTTTTTTTTTTTTTAAGAGACTGGGTCTCCACTGGGTGCGTTGGCTCAGGCCTGTAATTCCAACACTTTGGGAAGCCAAGGCAGGCAGATCACTTGAGGTGAGGAATTCAAGATCAGCCTGGCCAACATGGTGAAGCCCTGTCTCTACTAAAAATTTAAAAATGAGCCGGGTGTGGTGGCAGGCACCTGTAGTACCAGCTACTTGGGAGACTGAAGCAGTAGAATTGCTTGCACCACCCAGGAGGCGGAGGGTGTAGTGAGCCAAGATCGCATCACTGCACTCCAGCCTGGGAGTAAAGTAAGACTCCAACTCAAAAGAGAGAGAGAGAGAGAGAGAGAGAGAGAGAGAGAGAGAGAAGCTGGCTCTCTGTCATTCAGACTGGAGTGCAGTGGCATTGACACTTTTGTTTAATACCCACCCTTAAATAAATGGTACCTTGGACATTGTGAAAAAATCATTCTTTGGTGGGTAAAAGCTCAGGCTCTTGGGTCTGACGGAGATGTGTTCCAAGCCCAGGTCCCACCCCTCTTCCGCTGTCTCACCTTAGGCAAGTTACTAGCCTCTGACACCTTGGTTCCCTCATCTGGAAAATGGGGACAAAGATAGTTTCCTTTCCATAGGGTAGTTTTGGAGACTAACTGGTAGGTACATGACTTACTTAGCAAGAAGACAGGCACATAGTAAAAGACCCGTGAACAGTTGTTATTAATATCAGTGCTTTCATAGGCAGTATGTGTTGACTGACTGAAGCTGGGTGTGATATTTCCATTTGCAATTAAAATTTTCCTTGTGGGAGTTGATTTCCAATATGGTCCCTTTCTTTAACCAGGGAAAGGAGTACAATTTTATCACTTTTCTTCTTTCTGCCAGCCTTTAGCTGGGGAGAAATTGAATGAGTCAGAGGATTTGAGAGAGAGAAAGCAAATGACTTGTTCCTCAGAGATTCTCATGAGGTAGAGCTCAGTTTTCTGGATTCAAACTTCTCAAAATAAGTTTGTAAGTTCTAGGAGCAAGGGTCATTGTACCTTGCTTTGCCTCTCTCCAAGCACCTGATAAACAGTTCTCATAAAACACTTTTTGTGTGATTGAATTGGTCCTCAGAAACCTGTTCTCTCATGCATATCATGGGAATAAGAATACTGTCCCATGGTTTTGCTGCGAAATTCAAATGGTATGAGGAAAGTAAAGAACAAAATAAAAGAGTTTGCAACCCAAGAGATTCACAATAAATGGGAACCGTTGCTGCTACTGAAGCTGCACTTGCCACCGCTGAAAATGGAAACCACCACCTCCCACTGTAGACCAGCAAGCCCACTGATCTCCAGGCTCTGAGTTCACTGAGCAAGGGCCCTGTCTCCGAGTTTTCTCACCCTTTGCTTATTACCGCCACATTTGCTGAATCACCCTAGCGTTTGCAAAAAGGCAGGGTGAGATCTGGTCGAAGTTCACCAGGTCATTCTAGACAAGCAATAACAATCTGTTTCTGGGCTCAGAGCCCTATAGCCTGACCTTTTGTTCAGAGCCTTTCAAATCTCTTCAACAGTAACAATAAGAAATGCATGAAATATTACACACAGACACACACACACACTCACACACATGCACGTGTGTATATGCATGTGGGTGAGTATGTAAGAATGACACCTTAGCCTTACCACATGCAAGGCATTCTGAAATGTTTCTATGCTATTTTACCTTTCTGTTTTTTTCGGGTCAGGGTCCTGCTCTGTCACCCAAGCTGGAGTACAGTGGCACAATCTCAGCTCAGTGCAATCTGTGCCTCCCAGGTTCAAGCGATTCTCCTGCCTCAGCCTCCCAAATAGCTGGGACTACAGGCACGCACTACCACGCCCAGCTAATTTTTTGTATTTTTTTAGTAGAGTCAGGGTTTTGGCCATGTTGGCCAGGCTGGTCTCAAACCCCCGACCTCAAGTGATCCACCCACCTTGGCCTCCCAAAGTGCCAGGAATATAGGCGTGAGCCACAACACCCGGCCTATTCTACCTTTCTTTTTTTTTAAGCTCTAGGAGCAGTGAAATCTATAAATCTCCCCCTTAGCCTCCCTCCCGCAACAATTCTGAATCTTTCTTAGTCTCTCTTGGGCAGTCATTTCAGTGCTGTTTCATTTCAACCAGTGACTTTTCTTTTTGTCTTTGGCAGCTGTTCCCAAGCTGGTTTTTTTGCATATTAATTAGTCAGATAGTTTGGGATTTAGCTGGAATGAAGAATCAGGCAAAAGGGTCATTCACACTTCAGTGCTCTAGACTAGCCAATTTAATAAGTCTCTCCAACTCTAACCCTCAGTTCTCTCACAGAGCACTTGCTGAGAAGATTTACCAAAACAAAAACAAAAGAGAGAGAGGTAAATCCCTATGCGAAGGGAAGATTACTTGAGCTCGAAGGTTTCCGGAGTTCTCTATCCTGTCTCAGTTCTTGATTCTCCTCCTTCCTTTGCTCAAGCATGCTTTTCTCATTTTAGTAATAATAATAGACTTTTATTGATTCCAAACTAAGAGCTTTGCATGATTATGTCATTTATCCTCAAAACAACCCGATGACATAGGCACTATTATATTATTGTCTCCATTTTATACATAAGGAATCTGTAACTTGCCCAAGGTCACTGAGCAGGGACGTGTTGGAGCAGGATTCAAAGCCAGGTTTGTCCAGAGCCTCAGTTTTTAAGGCTCAGTAGCTCATCTCCCTGGCCCTTTAATTGTTACCTTGAGTTCACTCAGCAATGCTTACTTGAAAGTACACATTTATTGTTGCCAAGATTCTTTCCACATACAGATAGCAGGTGGCAGGGATAATGAAAATGGGCTCAGCCTGCTCCCTGGGGGGAGACATCTTAGCTGCTCTTTGTGACCTTGCTTCTCCCTTATACTTTTAAGGCAGAAAGATTTCTGAATATGGATAGAACTTGCTTCTGGCTAACTCTATACCATAGGATTTCCCTAATGTATTGAACAAACATATTGATGAGAATTGCAAGAAAAATAAATGTTGCAAGGCCAAGTGATATCAGAAGACAATAGGTTACAAACTTTCAAATACTGTGTTCTGCAGAACTTCTCTGATACTTTAATAAGCCCCAAGGAGAAGGACAGGTGCTATTATGTAGCATTTCTAAACATTTAAGCACAAGAAACTTTTATCCCAAGAAACATATCTCAGAGCTATTACAGGAGGGGTGGAGTACACCTAAGGAATTTGCTTCAAGTGCATTACAGGTGTTGAGGGTGTATCATAATCATCACAGGGGGAGTTTTAAAAATATACACGCATCCTTCTATATCACCACCAGCAAATTATGATTCACTAGGATTGAGTAGGACCTTGAGTGTGCATGTTTTAAAACATTTTCTCCCAGATGATCTTGAGTAAACCTATCACTACCTCTTTGAAAAACTGTACAACAAAGGAAAGGCGCCACCTCCAGTGCTTCCAAAAAAACCCCGCTTATCCTAATAATGGGAACAAAACTACCATCTAGGTTCTTCTTACTATATACCAGCTCTTTTACACGCATTGCCTATTTTAAGCCTTAGACCACCATGGGAAGTAGGCATTACTATCCTCATTTTACACATGAAAACTCTGAGGCACAGAAGGAGCAAATCACACTAATCATCTTAGAGATTTTGAACACCTACAAACATGGTTTGTTTGAAAATTTAATATCTTATGTAATAAGCATTAATGGCTATTGATAGTTTATTCTCTCTCTAAATCCCTACTGTCTTTGAGACCCTCACCTTGCCAATAGTGTTTTACTAACCACAGAGATTACTAGAAACATCTCACCCCACACATACACACACTCTTTTTACCATCTTCTAGATGATGAGAACTACTACATTCTGGTAATTCAAAATCGGTAAGACATACTTTGTCCCAGCATTTCTCGGAATCTGCTAAGCATTTATCCCAAGAGACAGTTCATGAACAACCCATGGTCTGTGGTCAAGTCAGATTAAGAAGCTTGTGTCCTGTGGACCCCCGTTGTAGGATCCAATGTTCATTACCATGTGAACATCTCTGAGAAAGCCTGAAGTCAACAGACCTGTTAAACTTTCTCTAGCCCTGAGCTCTCCAAATTTATTTAACCTAAGAATCATTTTTCAGAACAAATATTATTAACATTCCTATGGAACTTTTTAGAAAATATGAGCCTGAATTGTGGTACAGATATAGTCACAACAGGTGAAGAGTAACAGAAGTTAACAATCCTCATGGCTTAAACAGTCCATTCTTCCCTTTCCTGTTTAGGTTCAAATGAAATTATAAACATTAAAGAACTTCTTAAAAGAGTCTTTCTTCCATGACATTGCAGATTATCTTCAAGGCTGCCAAAGAGTTGGTTTCAAATCCTTTTCTCAGATTTCTTCTTGGACTAAATCAACTTTTTTTTTTCAATTGGAACTTTGATCCCAATGAGCTGTCTTTGAGTTTATAAAATTATTGACCTATTTTTGAAATATTCGCTCTCACTTCCCATTGTTAGGAAAAGAAGGGAAAGAGGGGGAATTCAAAATTAGGATTATTGTGAAAACCTGTCCAGCTGACAAGAGGACTTTATTAGAGAATGCAAATGTATAGTTTTCTCTTCGGATACCTGAAACCTCTTCTGTAAAAGAGTTGTTAACCTAGGGATTTAACACCTGGAAAGGTGTGTATAGCATTCATTTCAATAAATGTAATGGTCACCAAAGCCCAAGAAATCAGAATTGAATGCTTCCAATTAGTGTTTCAGATCAAACATGTCCCTGGCTATTTTCCAAATCATTGAGGCTTAAATCCCACTGAAGCGTGGGTCAGATCATTCCCCAGTGCCAACAGGGAACTTGCTATGCCAAGTGCATTCTGTGGACTAGCCACTTCAGTAAGCATCACCGAGAGCTTGTCAGAAATGCAGAATCTCAGGCTCCACCCCAGACTAAACCAGAATCTGCATTTTAACAGGATCCTCGGGAGAGTCATGTGCACATGAAAGTTTGAAATGCTCTGGCCCAGAGCATAATTAATCAATGTAATAATTATACATACCTGTTTGTTGCTGAGGTTAAAAATTCTCCATTGAGTCTCTCTTTTGACTAGCTTGCATGCCACCGATGATAGTGCTTTTAAGCCATTTACTCAGTTACGAATAGCTGCTGTAGCTTGGATCTTCTGGAGTGAAGGTATGTATTGATTTTAAGGTACTTAGACAAAGGAGCATTTTGCCAACAAAGAGTTGAGATCCAGTAGGGAGAAATTTATTACCATCCCAGTTCAGTGATGCCAAACCTCAGTTAATGCAAAAGTTTAGCTGCCTGTCTTCTAACCCTGCCTACCCTTTAGAACCAGAGAAAGGTCCTCTTTTCTGCTAGATTTTCAATGGGACCTGTCCCCGACAGACTTCTCCAAATTTCTTTTAAGTACAAAACTTAGTGCTTTTTACCTGTTGATCAGTGCTTAAATGTTGAGCACAGATCACACTTTCTTTTTCTTTTTTAATTTATTTATTTTACTTTAGGTGCATACTATATCTGGCATTTCTCCCCAGTTATCCCTCCCCACCCTCCCATCCGCCGCTGTCTAGGATTCTTTTAAAATGTAACTTCATAATAGTATGTAGTATCAAGAAGACATAACAGATAACTGGATTAAATACCTACTATGGCCATAGGCAGTTTTTCTAAGTGTTCTATATCTATTATTCCCTTCTACTACTCAAAAATAACCCTGTAAAATAGGTGCTTTTATGACTCCATTTAACAAATGAGGCAAGAACAGTTAAGTAACCCTGTTCACTAGGTTGACTGAGCTCAGATCCAAACTCAGGCACAGTTCTTTGGTTGGTTTGTTTACTTTTTATCATGGAAATTTTTAAGAATATATAAAACCAGAGAGAACAATATGATACATTTCTATGGACCCGTCACCTGATTTCAACAATCAGTTTATAGCCAGTCTTTTTTTAATCTATACCCCATCCTCTACTGTCTGCAAATTATTTTGAAGCAGATCTTCAATATTTTATTTCACCCATAAATATTTTACTATGTATCTCTAAAGAATAGGATTTTTAAAATATATGATTATCATACCTAAAAATTAGCAATAATTATTTGATATCAACTTTCAAATCAGTGGTCAATATTTTTTGTTTGTTTGAATCGGGATTGAAATAAGAAGAAATATTGAGATTAGTTTCTTTAATCTCTTTTATTATGTAAGTTCCCCACTTAGCTCTCTCTTTTTGATGCATATTTTGTTTTTGTTGCTTAATAAACCAGGCTGTTTGTCCTGTGTGGTTTCTTATACTCTGTGCATTGTCTCCCTGTGGTACCATTTAACATGTTTTTCTGACCACTGTATTTTTACAACATGGTAGTGCCTAAGTCAGATTCAGGTTAGATTTGGCCTTTGAGCCTGTGCATGTCAATGTTATGTCACAGGAACTGCAGTGTGCTACCATCTCAAGGCACAAAACATCTATCTTTTTTCATTGTTAATAGTCATTGATGATGGTTGTTTAGATCATTAGTTCAATGGAATTTGAAAAAACTAGTAATATTCTAATTGGTTTATAAGGAAAAATGCCCCCTCATGAAGTATTGGGTCACTCCAAGGTGTCCTCTGTAGAGAAAATGGACGTCTTTGAGTCTTTCCTCTCATTTACATTTTCAAAAAAATGAGTTGTTTGCCTAGCATCCTCCAAAGGTGTTCAGTGGGTTTTTCTTTCTTTTGCATCAGTATGAACTCCTGGATATAAACATATCTGATGTATGTCAAATCAGTGCGCTACTTGTCTTTCATTATTACCCCGGCAGTGGGAACCTCTTAAAAAAGAGAAGTGGCTCCTGAGTTCTTTTCACATGATGGTAGTGGTCTTGGCAGATCTGGTTCCTTTTAATAGAAACCACAGTAAATATATCCTAGAGGAGTTTGTTACTATTGAGTTGATTATTATTTCTATGTCATTTAAATGATTGAAACTAGAACATTTTTAAGATTAACTACGTCAGGATTCATGCTGACACTTCAAATTCAAGAATAGAGGTTTTTTACCCCACCTCACCAATATTAAATATGTAAATTTTTTCCTGCATCAGGCAAAGTTCCTGTCCACTGTGTTACACCACTCCCTTTTGATATTTAACACTCACAGAAATTCTATGAGGTTGAAATGGTAGGAACTAGCAACATTTTAGAGATGAGAAGATAACTTCAGACAGATCGAATTTGTCAAAATTATCCAGGTAATGCAGTGTTGAGTCCAAATTAGAACTCATTTCTGATGTACCTGATTATTTTTCCCATTGCTGAAATTATTCCTACCTTTCTTTATATGTATTTTTATTTCTCAAATGAATATATTTTCATATGTATGAAAATTCTAAAGCTTTATAGATTTTAGGTTTAATTATTTATAATAATAATTTGATGGTGATGGGGCAGCCCTATGAAAAACTGTTACTTGTATTTTCTATAGACTTCTGGGCTCCTCGTGGTGATCTCCTCCAGTCTTCTACTTGCGTGTGGGTGCACACTCTCCTCACACACCCATACGACATCCCCTCTTCCCAATGTCTAGCAGTATTTGCACATTTCTGTTAAAAGGTATTTTTCCTTTAGAGCCTTACTAGAAAGCTCTGCTAGGTTATGTGAAAGGTGAATTTTTTTTTATTGTTTGTTTGTTGTCGTTTTGTTTTGTTTTTGAGATGGAGTCTTGCACTGTCACCCAGGCTGGAGTGCAATGGTACAGTCTTGGCTCACAGCAACCTCCGCCTCCTGGGTTCCAGTGATTCTCCTGCTGCAGCCTCCTGAGTAGCTGGGATTACAGGCACCTACCACCATGCCTGGCTAATTTTTTGTATTTTTAGTAGAGACGGGGTTTCATTATGTTGACCAGGCTGTTCTCAAACTCCTGACCTCATGATTCACCCGCCTCAGCCTCCCAAAGTGCTGGGATTACAGGCGTGAGCCACCGTGGCCAGCCGGAAAAATGAAATGTTAGTGGATGATATCTTAAAGTTATGGATGACAACCTATGGGATTAATGAATTCTATCTTAAAGTTTTTCTCCTTCCCACCAACTCCATTACCCAAGACAACGTATTTACATTTTAGTATTGGCCTTTACTGCCTTAGCCTATTGTGGGTATTTAAGGTCAATGTGGGAAATATTTGTTATCTCAAATGAAAACCATACCAATCTAATATGGTATATGGCTTAGTTAAGACTCTTGGTTACATGTAACAGAACTGTAATTAAAAATAGTGTGGATAAAAAGTTAATTAGAAAAATATGGGTGAGTTGGGCCTTAGGTGCATGTGGAATGAAGAATTCAGAATCCATCAGTACAATGTCCATCCCTTGTCTAGGTTTCTTGTGATGTGTTTGACTTCACTCTTTCAAACCAAATTCTTTTGTGTGGAATGAAATGTAGTACCAGTCATACTTGTGCTTTATAGCTTAACCCCCAGAGAGGGTCTAGCAACCTTCCCTGATGTCTAGGTTGAGAAGCTTTCTGGGGAAATGGACTGCTGGCCTGGCTGATATCATGTACCCATTCCTAGACAGATTAACTCTGGCCAGAAACAAAGGACTAAGTGATTGGCATCCTCCACTTGAACCCCATGTTTGAAATTGGTCTGTAGAGTGGGAGAGTTCTGAACAGCAGAGTAATAAATATCCATTATATCTATGACTCATCTGAAGTATATAAGCCTAATTTACCTGTGACCATGGTCATTCATCCTAAAGGAGGTGGCTTAATACCCTCTGTCTCTCTCCTAGAGTCCCTAGTGTTATCCCTCTTCCCAAAATGCCCTTCCCTATCTGACCTCTCTCTGGCCTAGGCAACATTCTGACCCGTGTCCCACAGGTAATCCCTCCTTTCTTTATGCTCCCATGGACTTTGCTCTTGCCACTCTCAACTACTGTCGTTCATTCAATAAATTCATTTACTCAGTCAATATCTGATGAGGTCCTCCTGTTACCAAACACTGTACTAGGATCTTTGTTATTGTGGTTTATCAGCAGAGGTGACACATTGTGATCATATCTTCCATGAACAACTTAATATAGTTTCTTGAACTGAAATTTATACTCTCTTCTTTGTGAATTCTTTTGCCAAAACATGAAGCGTGAAACTTTGAATCTCATATGATCTTCTTGTGTTTCAATTATCTACAGCAAGAAAAGCTTTGTACAGAAAAGGTTTGTCTGTGTAATACTCCCTTAAGGTGCCACTGGCCATCTGGTGGCACCTGCTCATATTTCAGGCGTCAGACCACTCACACATTCCTTCATCAAATATTTATTAAAAGCCTTCTATGTGCTGAATGCGGTAGCATGCTCTGGGGGCCCAGGAATAAACAAGAGAGATAAGGGGTGTGACTGCATGCTCTTACAGGGAATTACACAGACAGTTGTTAACAATTCTGCCAACCATTAGTTCCTTTTAGAAACGACAGAAGAAATCATTCTATTTCTGTATTTGCTTGGCATGCCAAGTCCATGCCTTGTATCTTCGGGAAATGCCATAGCAAGATCTCAAGATTACTTTTAGTCAGGCCAACTGGGAAACAGAATATTTGTCCACTTGACCAAAAGGAACTCAAACTATAAAAACTCCTAAGTCAGAGTCTCCATCAGAGCCCTCCAGCCCAATCTGCCTGCTTTTGTGAGAGAATCAGTAGGGCAGGCAGGGACCTTTAGAGTGATTAAATATGCAAATGATTTCCTCATCCAGAGCCAGAGGAAAGTACTGCCAGTCACCCTGTTATGGGTTATCCTGAAAAGAACCTTCACCTACCAGGAAGCAGCTCGGTTATCAAATGCTAGTAACTGTCTATAGTTTTCAGATAGGATTCTCATAAATCAGAGGGTTGCTTAATTTGTATGCCAGGAAGAAACCTCAATCACCTAGCTCAGCAGCTGGGATGTGAAGTTCATTTGCTTTCACCATTTAGACAACTGATAACTTAAAATGAAAAAAACTTTAGTGTTCTTCCAAGGTTGCAGCATACCTCCCATGTAGTTTCCTTGGTAAGCATGGTTTGCCTGCACTGTAACCACTACTCCTTGGCAGTCAGTTGAGCAGTCCACACAGGAGGGTCAATGCCGCCATTTTGTTATTCTCATCCCCAGGTAGTGGTGGTTCTCCTTGGTAGTCTTTCAGCCTGGGAATCATGTAGAAACAGAATCCAAAAGCTTCACAAAAGCATGGCAGTCACAGACTTAACTCTTCTTTTTTATAAACATAATTGGCTCTTGGTAAAAACTAAATACATAAATTATTTCCATGTTTGAGGAAAGAGTTTGGTTGGCTTCCATTTCTTCAATCAACAAAATCTTTCTTGAATGATATTTCTTAATGGACATAGAGGGATTTCAAAGTGGTCTAAGATGTGCTTCTAATCCTGTAAGAACTATATGACCATGGGTTCCATTTTTAAAAAAAGACTGTGACCATTAAAAAAAAATTGTTCTTTTAATATCCATTATTTAAGAATATACAATAAAACCAAAAGCCACAGTGAATCTAGTGAATTGGTAAATGAAACTTCAATTTTTTAATCTCAATAATTCCTTTAGAAATCTGAAAGATACTGGTACATGCATATGTGAGACTTATTTTTACTCTGTCTATAGGCAGCATTTGGGAGCAAATGCTCCCAAATTTGTAGACAAGTTGCAGTAGCTTAATCTACCAATCATGAACCACTGGCTTATCCAAACAGCTTGGTAACAGAAATTCCTTTGCAGTCTTCTTCTTTCTTTTCCTCCCTTGAGTCATTCCACTCAAGTCAAAGCCCCACAGCAGGAGAGTTTAATGGGCAGGGCATCATGACTTACATTCCCATCACAGTTATAAACCAGAAATGAAAGGCAGTTTCCCACAAGGAAGTCAAAAGTTTACAGACAAAGGATGAAACAGAAGATGAGTAGCCAGAGAAAAGCTATCCATTAAAAACAATTTCAAAAGATCATTCATACATTTATTTAATCATGTGTATTGATGAATTCAATCATTAATTGTGACTGATAAAAGGAAATAAGCCTAGAAAAGTAAAACTTTAGGCAAGCACAATGAAAATGGCCTATCCTAGCTAATGGAATATATTCCAGCCTGAGACGGCAGGCTTGCTGTACATGGGACACAGGTGAGCAAGGAGGAACTCAACCCCAGGGAGTGATTATGCCCTGGCACCAGGCCCAGTTTCCTTTGCTCTCAAAGATACCACTGTTGACACACCTGAGCCAGACTGGGAACCTTGAGTTGTCTTACAGCAGCAATCATTGATTTGTGTTAATCACCCCCTTTCTTCCTTTGATTCTCTCTTACTTTCCCACGACTGCTGTATCATGGATAGTTAATAAAAGCTTGAATGCAGGCATGAGTGAACAGGAGACTAGACTGGCTCAAGATGGGATCGAGGACTCTGACTACATTTTTTTTTTTTTTTTTTTTTTTGAGACAGAGTTTCGCTCTTGTTACCCAGGCTGGAGTGCAATGGCGCGATCTCGGCTCACCGCAACCTCCGCCTCCTGGGTTCAGGCAATTCTCCTGCCTCAGCCTCCTGAGTAGCTGGGATTACAGGCACGCGCCACCATGCCCAGCTAATTTTTTGTATTTTTAGTAGAGACGGGGTTTCACCATGTTGACCAGGTTGGTCTCGATCTCTCGACCTCGTGATCCATCCGCCTCGGCCTCCCAAAGTGCTGGGATTACAGGCTTGAGCCACCACGCCCGGCCCTGACTACATTTTTTATTTGTTGAGTTAAATGCTTCCCACACAAGAAGTGGTCCTACTCCCATGAATCAAAGTTCAGACTGTGCCTGGGACTTTTTCTATTGTATGAGTCAGGCTTTACAATGAGATCTGCTTTGTATCTACTCACCTATCACCTTTCAAAATACACATAGCTAACATCACCCTCTCGAGTACTAACCTTACCTCAACACATCTTTATGATGTGCCTGCAAAAACAAGGTATTACAGGAGATGCCCCAGAGGAAGTTGACAGTCTACCAGAGGATGCACAGATCTAGACAGAGGTGTTCAATGGGAACAGCAGCAGTAGTGGCAGCACATGAAAAGGGGCAATTCTGATTAGCTGAGGTGGAACCTTCTGTGGGGATTAGAGTGGGCTTCATAGATGGAGTAGCCAAAAAAATTAGTAAAGGCTAAAAATAAAAATTTTCAAAAAAAATATCGTCTGAAGAGGACAATCCAAGATGGCCAAATAGGAACAGCTCTGGATTGCAGTTCCCAGTGAGAACACAAAGGGTGAGTGGTCACCACATTTCCAAACAAATTTTTACTGCCCACAGACCAGGAGATTCCTGGGTGGAAAAGTGCCATGAGTCTCCAGCACGGCTGTTTCAGCCGGAACAGCGGGTCTCCACACAAAAACTCACACAAATCCGGGTGCCATTTCAACTGGTGACTGGAACACCTGGGAGAGAGTCACCCGTTCAACTGAAAAAAAGGGGGCTGAAACAGGGAGCCAGGTGATCTGGCTCAGCAGGTTCCACCTCCACAAAGACCAGCAATCTGAAACACTCTGGACTGAGAGTTTCACAGCAAGCACAGCTAGACCCAGGTTGGTCCAGCTCTTGGCGGGGGAAGGGTGTCCACCATTACCGAGGCAGTACACTGCTACGGAGGCAGTCTGCCATTGCTGAGGCAGTCTACCATTACCAAGGCATTTTGCCATTACTGAAGCAGTCTGCCATTACTGAGGCAATCACCATTACTGAGGGAGTCTGCCATTACAGAGACAGTCTGTCATTACTGAGGCAAACCGCCATTACTGAGGCAGTTCTAACTATACGCCTATAAAAAAAACCACAAGGAAGTTCTCACAGCAGCTGAGCAGAGCCCGCGGCAGCTCAGCAATGCCTCCGCTGACAGACTATGACTAGGCTGCCTCCTCGCTAGGCAAGGCATCTCTGAAAAAATGCAGCAGCACATTAGGAACTTATAAATAAAGTCCCTCCCAGGACAGAGCACCTGGGAAAAAAAGGCAGTTATGAGCTCCGCTACAACAGACTTAAATGTACCTGCCCAGCAGCTCTGAATGGAACAACAGAGCTCACAGCTCAGCACTTGAGCTTTTATAAGGGATAGACTGTCTCCTCAGGCAGCTCCCAGACCCCCATATATCCAAAGAGATACCTCATAAAAGAGAGCTCAGGCTGACATCTGGTGCATATCCTTCTGGGACAAAGATAACAGAAGAAGAAACTGGCAGCAACCCTTACTGTTCTGAAGCCACTGCAGGTGATCCCCAGGCAAGCAGAGTCTGGAGTTGACTTCCAGCAGTCCTAAAGCAGAGGAGCCTGACTGTTAAAAGGAAAAGTAAAAAACAGAAAGAAATAACTTCATCATCAACAAAAAAGACGTCCACTCAGAGACCCCATCTGAGAGTCACCAACTACAAAGACCACAGGTAGATAAAGCCACTAAGATGGGAAGAAACCAGCGCAAAAAGGATGAAAACACCCAAAACCAGAAGGCCTCTCCTCCTCCAATGGATCATAACTCCTCACCAGCAAGGGAACAAGGCTGGATGGAGAATGAATCTGATGAATTGACGGAAACAGTCTTCAAAGTGGGTAATAACAAAGTACTCTGAGCTAAAAGAACATCTCACGTGCAAGGACAGACATAGGCTCAAAATAAAGGGATAGAGGAAGATTTACCAAACAAATGGAGAGCAAAAAAAAGCAGAAGTTATAATGCTAGTCTCTGATAAAATAGACTTCAAACCAACAAAGATCAAAAGAGACAAGGGCATTACATAATGGTAAAAGGATCAATGCAACAAGAAGGGCTAATGATCCTAAATATATTCGCACCCAATACAGGAGCACCCAGATACATAAAGCAAGTTCTTAACGACCTACAAAGAGACTTAGATGTCCACACAATAATAGTGGGAGACTTTAACATTCCACTGTCAATATTAGACAGGTCAAAGAGACAGAAAATTAACAAGGATATCCAGGACTTGAACTCAGATCTTGACCAAGCAAACCTAATAGACATTTACAGAACTCTCAACCCCAAATCCACAGACTAAACATTCTTCTCAGCACCACATCACACCTACTCTAAAATTGACCACATAATTGGAAGTAAAACACTCCTTGGCAAATGCAAAAGAACGGAAATCGTAACAGTCTCTCAGACCACAGTGCAATCAAATTAGAACTCAGAATTCAGAAACTAACTTAACTCTGAACCACACAACTTCATGAAAGCTCTTGAATGTTGGCTGGATAAACAATGAAATCAAGGCAGAAATAAAGATCTTATTCGAAACCAACAAGAATGAAGACACAACATACCCGAATCTCTTGGATACATTTAAAGCAGTGTCTAGAGGAAAATTTATAGCAATAAATGCCCACATGAGAAGGAAGGAAAGATCTAAAATCAACACTTTGACTGTAATCCCAGCTACTTAGGAGGCTGAAGCAGGAGAATTGCCTGAACCCAGGAGGCGGAGGTTGCGGTGAGCCGAGATCGCGCCATTGCACTCCAGCCTGGGTAACGAGAGCAAAACTCCATCTCAAATAAATAAATAAATAAATAAATAAATAAATAAATAAATAAATAAGAGCCCTGACAGGTTTGTAAGGCTGGGCACTTCTCTGTTTTGGGCTGGCCCAACAGCTGCCCTGGAGGGAAATACAGCAAATCCTTAAAAGCAAGCAGGGCCTCAGTGGTTGTCTTTGCAGCCAGCAGAACCCATGTGCCCCTCTCCACAGCCCCTCTTCCTCCAGCTGAAGGAAGGAGCCCAGGGGACATGTAGCTAGAAAGAGCAAGGTCACCTCTCCATGAAAAGAGGAAAACAGAGGACCAAAGTCACAAAAGAAGACAGAGGACCAAAGTCACATGCTTGGCAGAAAAGAGAACACAGAACCAGGAGGGACATTACAGGAGGGAGGTGGCTAAGCAGCCCCAACAGAGGAACAAGAGTCAAACTTTATGGCTGGGGCCTGGGGGGTGTGATTAAACCGGCAGCAGGGTGTCCAAGGCATTGCAGAGGGATCATTAGTGCTCAGACCCCACTGCCATTTATATCTGAAATGAGTTTGGATTTAGAGACCCAGCACTGATACCAGCAGAGTTGGGCAAAAAGAAAAAAGAATTGAAAATAAAAAAAAAAAAAAGACCCAGCGCTGAACTGAGTGGTATGGATCTGAAGTGAAGCTCACGACTTAATCAGGGGCATGAAAGTAGCTCACAAATTATAGTGTGATTTGTCCTCATCTCAGAGCTTGGCAAGTGTTTGTCCCTGAAAGAATCAATACCTGGAGGGAAAAGGACCATATTTTTAGAAACTCCTGGATGGGTAATTTATTTCAAGTGAGTAGAGAGTTTGTTTATGTTGGCGCCCCCTCAGAGCCAATGGACAGTATATTTACACGAAACCAGAGAATGCTATAATTTCTTCAAATCAATTTGCCGCTTTAAACAGCTGTACCTTTGTAGCTTTCAGTAATAAACTCAGACCCCTTGCTAAAAGCTCTACTGAGGAAAACATTTCCAATCCCACCTTTAGCACTGCTGCCTTCTGTTTGGGTGGAATGTTACATGTCTCAACACTTTTCCACAAAGATTCTATTTTCTCAGGCACAATTAAGATGGGCAGGGCAGGTTATGTTAGCCCCATTCTACAAATGAAGAAACAGAGGCTCAGAAGTTGGAAGCAGTACTAGTCAGTGTAGACGAGAGTCAGAAAGCAAGCTCTCCCACCAGCAGTTGTGTTTCGCCCCCATTGGACTAAAAGAACTTGTACAATAGAAATGCCTTTAAAAAGTAAAGAATCAAGAATGTGTTTAAAATACTTAGGTCTGCAGTTGAACTTGGATTAAAATCCCAGCCCATGAGATTTAAATAGGTTTGAACATGGACACAGATTTCCCATCTCTACAGACAGGCAAATTAAAGTTCCTTCTTCATAGAATGATTGTAAGCTTGAAAATAAATAATATATATAAAATTTTCATTGCAGTGTCTGGCAGAAATAAGAGTCCAGTAAATGCTATTTATTTTGTTCTATGAGCTATTTTCACAGCATTTTTATAATAATAGCAAAACAAATTGAAACACTGTACATATTCAATAGTGAAATGATTAAAGGAAATATGGTCAGTTTTGTTCCTGGACCAAACTGAGGGTTGGGCTGTTATTTCTTGTGGCCCAATAACAAGATGTAGATGAACTGGGGAGGAAGAGAGTTTTTATTTTTGTAACCGTTTTACAGGGAGAAGGCTTGGAAATTATTGCCAGACCAACTCAAAATTACAAAGCTTTCCAGAGCTTATCTACTTTCTGAGCTATATGTCTACCTGTAAGCATGCATTCATCAAAAGACATAAGTGATTAACTTCTTCTAATCTATAACCAAAGTCTGAGTCTAAAGACTTACTTCTGGAGCCTCAGTAAGTTTACTTAATCTAAATGGGTCTAGGTGCTGTAGTGATTACCTTATCTTGTCTCCTGCTAAATCATAAGGGTTAAGGCAGTCTTTTAGACCCCAATAAACTTGTTTGTGGAGGCCTGGGGAGTTTCTTCAGATCTCCAGTGAAATTTATTTAATCTTTAAAATTCCTGTTAAGAATTCCTTTGTTATCTTCTCACGCTTCAAGGCCCAGGAAAAGCCTAGGCAACCTTCCTGGGATCTTTGTTACACACCAGCCTTTGTATACGGACCCTGGCTCAATCAGCTTTTAATGTTTAACCTGGCTACTCAGTGCTGGGACAGTTGTAATGGAGGCCTGCATTAGTGAGACCTGGCCTGCCACATATTATACAGTAGGTTTCTGTGCATATTTAATAAAGATATAAAAAAATTTAATAACATGAAAATGTTCAAGATCTATGAACAGTGAATTTCATTGTTAAAATGTATAAATGCACATGTGTATGCTTATACAAATATATGTGGATGTGGGGACACACACACACATGCATATATACATATACATATATATATATATATATATATATATATTTTTTTTTTTTTTTAACAGAATCTTGCTCTGCCTCCCAGTCTGGAGTGCGGTGGTGTTATCTCAGCTCACTGCAACCTCCACCTCCTGGGTTCTAGCAGTTCTCATGCCTCAGCCTCCCGAGTAGCTGAGATCACAGACACGCACCACCATGCCCGGCTAATTTTTGTATTTTTAGTAGAAACAGGGTTTCACCATGTTGGTCAGGCTGGTCTCAAACTTCTGACCTCAGGTGATCCGCCCACCTCAGCCTCCCAAAGTGCTGGGATTACAGGTGTGAGCCACCATGCCTGGGTAATGAATATATATTTGTGAAACCCTGGACATATTACATGCACAAGCATTTTAGCTGTGAATCTCTCTATGAGGTAAGATTTATAATGCCTTCTTTTTAATCATCTATTTCTGTGGTGTCCACTAGCCACATGTAGCTATTTAAGTTTAAATTAATTAAAATCAAATTACGTTTTTTAAGAAAACAATTCCTTAGTCAAACTACCAAACTTCAAGTGCTCAATAGCCACATGTGATTAGTGGCTTCCATGCTGCAGCGCAATGCACTCAAAGCAGTCCATCATTGCAGTACGTTCTATTAGATCTGAGCTACAGCCCCAGACCCAGGCAGGTCAGAGAAATGCAATCAGGGTAGTAACCTCCCTCTGTCCTGCATCAAACTTTTCATTGGCATTTGCTTTCTCTTCCTTAATGAGGACTAAATTCTTTTTTTCTAACACATTACAACTATCAAAGTGTGACAAAGCAGGGATTACCTTATTTGCAATGGTTCTAACAGTGATTAGCTCTCCCAATGATCCTATTAAGACAAGATCCATCTGAATTAATAACCTCACAGAGTCCTCTTTCTCTCACAGGAGGTACAGTTCGAACCAGAGCTTTTCCACAATACCATCGTGTGTGAGAAACCCAACAACCACCTCAACAAATTTAAGGGTTATATGTAAGTATCTCATGTTCCGTGCTGCTAGTAAATATCTCCACTGCTGCTAGAAAATATATTGTCTAGAGATGACCAAACAGATAAGCATCTTCATCCTGAGGTATTTTATTTTGTGTGTGTGTGATAAAGAAGGACTAGAGAAATTTAAATTGGGAAACTTTTTATTTTTGTTATTGTTGTTGTTGAATGATAATTATCTTGCAGGGTTAAATTCACCAGTGTTTTATTAAGAAAACAAAACAACAACAACAACAAAAAAAAACCTTTGTAAAATAGCATCAAAATCAAGATTGTGCTCTGATTCAGGAAGGTGAATATGAATTAATTAAGATCTTTTTTTTTAAGTGCCTGTATTGCATTGTGAGTAAGAACAATAACTTTGGAATTTGGCAGATCTGGGTTTGAATAGGGGTTCTGCAAATTATAAGCTATGTGACCTCGGGTAAATTAATTCACCTCTCTGAGCCTGTTTCCACGTCCAAAAAATTCTAATATTGATATCAAAGGATTTTTCTTTTCTAAGATTAAGTGACTTAGCACACACAAAACCCTTACTACAGCAACTGGTAGAGAGGAAATATTCAGCTAACAGTGGCTTCTGCTATTAGGATAATTGTTATTCTTATTCCTCAACTTTGGTTCAGCCTAAGAATTTTACTGTGATTCTGCTCCCATATCAGACCACTAGTCTCACAAAATAAAGAGCCATAATAACAGATGTGATTAAATGCCCTTATACAATGCTTTTCTACAGGAGTGTCCAATCTTTTGGCTTCCCTGGGCCACACTGGAAGAATTATCTTGGGCCACACATAAAAAACACTTAACCCTAACAATAGCCAATGAGAAAAAAAAAAAAAAAAAAAAAACCTCACAATATTTTAAGAAAGTTTATGAATTTGTGTGGGGCCATGTTCAAAGCCACCCTGGGCCACATGTGGGCCGTGGGTCAGACAAACTTGCTTTAACAGCTTTTAGAGGACTTCCACAGAGCATTATCTCACATAATCTTCACAACCCCAGAGTGCAAATATCATGACTTGGATTAAGATGATCTGAGACTTTATACATTTAAAGGATCTCCCAAAGTCACACAGCAGGTACAAGACAAAGCCAGGACTCATATGGGGGTCTTCTGACTCCAACCCTGTGTACTTTCCATAGCCATCCATTGAGGAGCTCAGCCATGTCCCACCAACTTCTCCACCAGCAGGGCTTGGAATGAGGCTGAGCAGCTCCCTGAAATGCAGCTGTCTTTGCTTTCTTCTGCCCACATGTCCTCAGGTCGTGTGGGATATTATGAGGAGAAATAGAAAGGAGAAACAGTAAGAACAATACCAGAGAAACTGTAGCTTTTATAGGCAAATTACTTCTAAAATACGGAGTGAGCAGAAGGGGACAGGCAGAGAAGGGCCTGAGGTCCTCAGAAAAGGACTTTGTGGCAGAGGAGAGGTAAAGCCTGTCACCTGCTCTGAAGAGAAAGGAGTCCCTTATGCCTTAGGTTTTTGAACTTGATTGATCCCAAATCATTCATGCCTTGAGTCACTTTGCATATCCTCTTAGAGAACAGCCTCATTGCTAGATTTCTGTTTAGGACCTTTCTCCCCTGAACAGCTCAGGCTGAGAGCCAGGCTTTCTCAGCTTTCAACCTGGGTTCCAGCCTGCCCCCTGAGACAGATTCCAGGACAGAACTCTCCCAGCTTCATTCAACCCCTGCACCTCCTCTTCCTGGTTGCTGCTCTGGGAGACCTGTCCTTCCTCCACCTGCCTGGGACTCACGGATGAGTCCTAAAGTCCAGTTGGGCAATTGAGTAGGTAACCCATGGAATGAAGGAGAATTCCTTGCTGCGCTCCCACACCCTTGCTGCACTTAGCAAGGAAAACACCCTCAGGCCTGGCACCCACAGATGGTCTGCACCTTCTTCCTGAGCAAACCCACTAGTCTGATGCCTCTGGGTTTCCCAGAAGCTTCTGTGAGTCTCGTTAATTTAGAAGCTCCCTGAGGCCACATAGGCTGGCTAGAAGATGAATAGCTTTTAATGATCTATTTGAAGGTTAGGGGTGTCAGATTTGAAAATGTGACTTTTGAACAAAAGAATCTCTACAGAGCAGTGGTTCTCCACTGGCAGTCACCACCGCCACCACCACCACTACCATCACCACTCCAACCAGGGGACATTTGACAATGTCTGAAATCATTTTTCTTGCCACAACTGGGGAAAAGTGCTGTTGGCATCGAGTGGGTAGAGGCTAGGGATGCTACAGTACACAGCAGCAGCATCCCCAACCCCAGCAGAGAATTGTGTAGTCCAAAATTTTAATAGCACCAAGGTTGAGAAATGCTAGTCTAGAAGAAATATAGTAGAGCATCCTTGTAAATCAAGAGCGCTAAATAGACAGCAGCTATAAGATAGCAAATCCTTTTCTAACATTCTTTGAAAAAGGAACGTATGGCTAAGAGAAGTAGGAGCTTCTCTCATATGCTATCACTTGAGAACATTCTAAAATCATTCTTGAAACCACAAGTTACTGACATTGAGGCAAACAAGATTCATTAGCCCAGTATTAAATCCACAGCCAGCCTCCTCAATATGCAGAGGGAACAATGGCGGGTCCTGAACCTCAGTCATTCTTAGACCACCTTTATGATTTTTATCATATTCAGTAAAATCTATTTTATCTACCAGATTTTTAATTACCTTTTTCTAAAATTTATTTGAAAAGGAAAATTTGTATCACTGGGCCCTATGGGAAACCAGGATCACTTGCTGTGTTTAAAAAGGTAAAAATTAATACAATGAAATCAAAAGAGTTATATTCTAACTACAAATTATTATTTGCTATAGCATTTTTTGCATTAAAAAGTGGGATAGACAAACATTAGAATAGGGTCAAGAATATACCAACACGAAATGAAACATCTTCCTTGACATATTCAGCGGAATTGAAAATAGAAATGACTCTGATTTAGTGTGAGTGCATGTGGTAGTTCCTTAGGTATCCTAACGTAGTGAAAATCTCAATAGGGTGGGTGTCTGGGACCTAGATTCCCTGGTCTTAGGATTTCCCATGTACTAAGTGTATAGCCTTGGAAAAATCTCAGCCACTCTGAGCTTCCATTTTTTTCTTAAGTAAAAAGTAATCACCCTGCTAACTTCCCAGACCTGCAAAGAGCCAAAGAAAATTATGTAAGTAAATGTAGTTTGTAAACACAGTGAGGAACCATTAGCATTAAAAGGAATATTGAGTGACAGTACAGCACTCTGAGGCCAGACTAGTTTTGAATCCTCATTCTGCCATTTCCTGGCTTTATGAACTTGCCTCAGTTTTCCTGTTTATAAAATGGGTATGATAATATGCCCTATCTTACAAGGTTGTCATGAGGCTTGAGTGGAAAAGGTTTATAACTGGACTTAGTGATAAGAAGTATTAAAGAATTACAAGTTTTTTTTAAAAAGCTCTAAGAGTTCAGATTATTATTTTTCTGTTTGCCCCAGTGTTTTTGGAAATTATATTTAAGCTTACTGAAAATCTCAAAGGCACAACATCAGGATAGAATAAAGGCCAGGCCCCAGGTAATAACTGGAGTGGAGGATTGGATTCATAAGTTTCTAGTGTGAGGTGGAAAACTGCAATGCTCCCTGGGGCTAGAAGAAGGAAGAAACTATCTCTATGTTTAGGATCTGTCTCCCAGTAAATTGGGCAAAGGGCCACTCCTGTGAGGTCTATTTTATAAGCTATTGAACAAGTAAAAGCTGTTACAGGAGAGAGGCCGAGTGAGTGATGTGGCTCAGAAGAAGAGACACCCAGACCTGCCCTTCCTTACTTTGCCATTCTTACCTGTCCCATGGTATGAAAAGCAAGACTACCTGGAGGCTCCTATGGACTTGGAAGTTCAGCTTGTACAACTCTGGTCCCCAGAAGCTGAGTGATCGTGAGCATGTGAACACTGCCAGTCCTCCTAAGGCCAGAAGCCAGTTTCCCTGCACTTTACCCCAAAACAATTTTGTTTGTTTGTTTGCTTTTTAAAGTTTATTAAGAAAGTAAAGGAATGAAAGAATGTTACTCCATAGCAGAGCAGCCCCAAGGGGCTGCTGGTTGCCCATTTTTATGGGTATTTCTTGATTATATGCTAAACAAGGAATGGATGATTCATTAGTTTCCTGGTAAAGGCATGGGCAATTCCCAGAGCTGAGGGTTTCTTTCCTTTTCAAACCATGTAGGGTAACTTCCTGACATTGTCATGGCATCTGTAAACTGTCATAGCTTTGGTGGGAGTGTAGCAGTGAGGACAAGCAGAGGTCACTCTCATCACCATCTTGGTTTTGGTGGGTTTCGGCCGGCTTCTCTACTGCAACCTGTCTAAAAACATTTTGAATGTGAGAATTGAAGCCAAGGCTTTTTCAGCAGAGTTCTGCATTTTATGTTGGTAAATGGCAATTTTTTCAGGGTGGACAATTCCCTTCTAGTGGCCTAGCTCCCACCTAGGCCTCTTAGGAGCAGTGAAGAGATCGGCCCTTGAACATGAAGGAGATTAGATTCTGAGCTACCATCACTCTTCTGAAAAACAGAAGAAGGATCATGTTCACTCACCACTTCTAGTTCTGTGACACTACCCAGTGACAGAAGGAAGAGGCCACCCATCCACCTCCTGTCTTTTATTCATCATCTCCAGGGAGCATCCTGACAAGACCAGGACCGGATTTGGCTGTGAGAGTCTTCTGCTTCGAGGCTGCACCATCAGAAACACTGAGGTGGCTGTTGGCATTGTCATCTATGCAGGTCATTGTCTCCGGGTAGTTTCTTTTGTCTGAATTTTCCTTTAACCTTCCTCCTCCATCCCCTCCTCCAAATCCATTGTCAGTCAGTGGGAACTTGACAACAGTTCACAGTAACTTCCCATTTACTCATGTAACTTCCCATTTCTCAGCTAAGCAAATGGAGGCTGGGAATCACAGCAGTTCACTTAGTCTGCATGAGACATAATGAGATTCCAAGTTAATGTCACTCATCTGCACAAGACAGGGAAAGGGATTCACACTCAGTCATCCAAATGGTTTTATGCTACTATCTAAAGCCAGAATAAAGTGTATCTTCTTGAGCCTGTGGAATAACCTAACCAAACCTAACAACTTCCCCTTTGGAGCCTCAATTTCCTCATTTGTACAGTGGGGAGAATATTTGTATCTGCCTCATAAAGTGTTTGTAGGGATCAAATTACTCAACACATGAAAAGCATCCAGCACTGCCTATAGCAAAGGGAGAGCTCAGTGGGTTTTAGTTGTTTTGTAGTTACGTTTTTACTATTATCTTTATTTATTTTTATGGCTCCAGATATGGAGGTCTAGCTCTCCTTCCTACTTTGATTCTGCTTTCCAATGAAAAAAGGTAATGTAGCTCTTCTCACAGTGAAATCTAAAGTCTTGGAGGGCAGTCTTGGGACTGCTATATCTCTAGTTCTTAACACCAGTGCACCTATGTACTCAGTGCACCTGCTGTTACATGAACCTAAAGACTTCTGCCACAGCAGAGGAAATGTGGTCTCTCTGGAGTGTCTTCCTTTGCTGGAAAACTCCAGAATGTGTTTCCTTCTAAGTCTTCCATTCACTGGGACACTTTGGAATAGTTTGCTTATTTGCTTTTTTGTTTGGTTTGTTTTGGTCTCCATAGAACCCCACTTCTGATGGACATAGAAGAGCATTTAAATATCCATCTACCATAAGATTTACTCTTTGGGACTGTCAAGGAGAAACAGGTCTTTTTAAAAATAATGTCACAATCTAGCTAGGTTTCCCTGATTTAGGAGAGGGGGGTTATATTCATCAGTTTAAATGACTTATTTCAAAGGTCTTTAGCAATGGCATTCAACACCATCTGGTAAACCTATTAAAAATGAACACTCCAGCAATCTCCACTCTACTAAAAAAGAAAATAGTACTAATAGCCACATAGGTTTTGCACTTTGCTTCTCTGCCTGAATAGAAATAAAGAAGAAACATAAGTAGGTGATGGGAGTGGTATATAAGGTGGCAGATGTGGAGTGTTAACCATGGCTCCCGCTAGTCAGGCTGCCATGGGGTAAAATCCATTCATATTCTGCATATTCCTGAAGAAGACGGTTACACTTTCAATGCAAGAGGGACTAATAGTTCCTATTTTGTAGCTTTATAAGGTTCAAATGAGGTTATCTGTGTAAAGGGTCTAATACAACAGCTAGAATACATCAGGCCCTCCAAAATGTGAGAAAAGATACCAGTTATTATCTCAAGCTGAGGTTCTCATCTTCAGCACCATTGACATTTTGGTCCATATTATTCTTTGTGACAGAGGCTATCCTCTAGGGTATTTAGCAGCATCTCTTCCCTCTACCCAGAAGATGCATTAGCACCCCTCACCAATCAGACAACCCCAGATTTCTCAAGACGTTGCCAAATGTCCTCTGGGAAGTAAAATACTCCTGGTTGAGAGAAATGGTCCAGAATTCTCATTTCTTACTTGACATTATCCGTAAACAAAACAGGGCTTCAGAGTCAAAGGCCCAAAAAGGCCAAGGTGAGATTTACAGAAGAAATAGGTTCAATGTAGAAGTATATGCTCCTCACAGCAAACATTGAGTCCCAACTGTGTACCAGAAACTGATTTAGTACTTTGTGTATATTGATTTATTTTTCCACTTCATACACCACAATCATCTCCCATTTTTCAGATGAGTAATTGAAGTACGAAGAGATTCACTCACCCAAGTTCACATGTCTACTGAGTTGAACTCTCTGTAACCCAAGGTCAGGTATCCACAGGGCTGACCTCTCTCTGACTCTAGAGCCCACACTCTTATCCACTGTCCCATACTGCCTCCCCTTGAACCCAACTCTTTCCAAAAGAGTGGAGGGGTCTCAGAGGCAAGGATCAGGTGGGTGAAGGGGATAGTCCCAGGATCCTTCAATGGAGTGAACTTCAGAGGCAGGCAGAGAGGCTACAGGCCCAGGAGTGCTGCTGGAGCACCACCACCCACTCCCTCAACCACCCCCCACCCTACACACACACACACACACACACACACACACACACACACACACACACCTGCAGCAACTTGAGTCTAATTTTGGAAGCCTAGCGTTTGTTCACTTCTCCTGTTTCGTTGCTACTTCCTAAACAGCATTAAAGTCATTTGCTTTTGGAGCTGATGTATTGATTTTCTTTAATTTTGGACAGAAAATATGTGACTGGTATTTTTTTTTACTTTGACTGCTGAGGAGTATGGCACTGTAGCTAACATTCAGCAGCCCCAAAGGAGATTCTCTGTCTAAAGACAAAGTCTCCGTTTGACTCTGAGCTCTTAGGTGTGTGACCTTGGGTCCCAGGGGTTGGTGAAAGAAATACACCGGCAATCTGAATCTTAGGTTTGCAATGTGACTCTGTGAAGCAGCCAAACTAAGCTTCACAAGTGAAGGAAAAATAGTTTTTTGTGAATAAGCAAGCACTCAGATTTCATCACCACCAGGCCTGCTTTACAAAAGCTTCTGAAAGAACCACTACACATAAAGGAACAAATAGTATCGGCCTTTCTTAAAAAAAAAAAAAAAAAAAAAAAAAAAAAAGAGCCTCCCAAGGCAGGCAAGGTGAACAAGGCAGCCAAGAGGCCAGCAGAGGCGCAGAAGTTTCCTCTCAAGCCAGGCGCAGCCACAGAAAAAGCTCGCAAGCAAGGCAGCAAGGCACAGCCAGGCGAGGCTCAGAAGGTGCCCCCCAAGCCAGACAAGGCCATGCGGGCCCCTTCCAGTGCCAGCGGGTTCAGCAGGAAGGCAGAGGCCAAAGGCAGCAGGAGGAGCCAAGGAGATGCTGACTTATTCTTTCACTTCGGGCAGATCTTTTTTACCATCTAGCACACAGTTTCCCCTGTTAGGAAGAAAGGTGACCAGAAGAAATGGGTAGTTTTCAAACTTTGTCATCCTTTCTTTGACCAAAATTGTATGCAGAACTACAACATAGGAATGGAGCTGCCCAGGATTAGTGCTGAGGTGGAGACCTTTGCTCCTTAGTACTCTTGCTCAGGCAACACCAACAACTTAGGCATGACCAAAGATTCAAGTAGGGAAACTACTGGTCCCAGGCACTGTCCTACCACAGGACTTTTACACATACAGTTCCCCAGCCTGAAACACTCTGCAGCAAACTCCACTCTCCCTTCAGGCTTTTCTTCAATGTCATCTCCTTGGAGAAGTTTCCCTGAGCAGGCGTTCCAACACCATCTCTTAGCCACCTTGGCCTTTGGTTTACTGTGTATTAATTATGTCACAGGACTTATTAATAATGATAATTATCCTTTCTGTCTTCTTGCATATCTTCACTAAAATGGGAATCCTATGTCTTGCCGTTGTATCCCACTGCTAGCCCGTAACAGGCAGAACTGAACCTTTGTGTAAATTAGAAAAAGGCAGCCCTTCCTTAAGACAGCTTACTATCATTTGCCAGAACTCTGTTCATAATAAATTTACAAATCTTTGGCAACTACAGAATGAGAACTACCCTCTAGAGTTGTGCAGGGCACAGCCTGTGCGTGGGAGCTCTGTCAACGTCCACCGCAGTGTCTGGCATGCATGGAGGGGATGTGCGCTGAGTACCTGCTGGCAAATTCTGTGAGGCCTCTACAGCTGTTCTCAGCAACCTTCTGAGGCAGTGCAAGTTCAGGTTAAAGAGTGAATCCTTGGGCTGGGTGTGGTGGCTCAAGCCTGTAATCCCAGCACTTTGGGAGGCCAAGGCAGGAGGATCACGAGGTCAGGAGATTGAGACCATCCTGGCCATGATGGTGAAACCCCGTCTCTACTAAAAATACAAAAAGTTAGCTGGGTATGGCGGTGTGTGCCTGTAGTCCCAGCTACTCGGGAGGCTGAGGCAGGAGAATTGCTTGAACTGGGAGGCGGAGGTTGCGGTGAGCCGAGATTGTGCCACTGCACTCCAGCCTGGTGCCTGGCAACAGAGTGAGACTCTGTCTCACAAAAAAAAAAAAAAAAAGAGTGAATCCTCTCTTTTATCTGAAGCTGCTGTGAGAAGAGCTGAGGGAATGGTCTAAGACATAAACAGACGGGAGCTAAGGGACTAATGATTTCCTCATTTTCTCCCAAAGGCCATGAAACAAAAGCTATGCTGAACAACAGCGGCCCCCGGTACAAACGCAGCAAGATTGAACGGCGCATAAACACAGACATCTTCTTCTGCATTGGGATCCTCATCCTCATGTGCCTTGTTGGAGCTGTAGGTATGGGACGTTCTGGAAAGAACAAGAACACAGTAATCGATTTCTTTGGGCAAGTTTCTTCAGTGTCCTCACTTGTAAAGTAGGGCTCATAAAATGTAAAGCCTACTCTGCCTACTTCAATGGGATGCCAATGAAATGAAAAGGCAAGAGAAAAATCTCCTAAAAGTAGTATGTGCTCTTTAACTATTTTTAATATCACCTGATGTTTATTTGCTCAAGAAATATTTACTGAACACAGGCACTCTCATAGCATGGGAGGAAAACAAGATGAATCAGTCATAGGACTGGTCCTCAAAGAGCTCATAGTCTAACAAGAAGAACCAAATCAGTAACGCAATCTGTTCCACTCATACTGAGCTGCACACCGGGACTGTGTTTGTTTCCCATTGCCACTGCAAAACATGAACACACAGTGATTTAGAACAACAGAAATTTATTATTTTACATCTCTGGAGATCAGAAGTTCAAATCAATTTCAGCAGGTTAAAGCAGGAGTCCCTAAAACCTGGGCCAAGGAGCAGTACCCCCTGCCAGATCAGCTGTGGCATTAGATTCTCACAGGAGTGCAAACCCTGCTGTGAACTGCTCCTATGAGAGATCTGGATTGCATGCTCCTTATAAGCATCTAATGCCTGGTGATCTGTCACCATCTCCCATCACCCCTAGATGTAGATGGGACCATCTAGTTCCAAGAAAAGCAGCTCAGGGTTACCACCTGTTCCACTATGGTGAGTTGTATAATTATTTCATTATATATTACAATGGAATAATAGAAATAAAGTGCACTATGAAGGTAATGCACTTGCATCCTGAAACCATCTCCCCCTCCCCACTAACTGTGGAAAAATTGTCTTCCACAAAACCAGTCACTGGTACCAAAAAGGTTGGGGACCACTGGGTTAAAGTCAAGATATCAGCAGGGCTGGTTCCTCCTGGAGGCTCTGAGGGAAGGATCTATTCCTTTTCTTTTTCAGTTTCTAGTGCCTGCCTGTAGTCTTTAGTTTGTGGTTCCTTCCTCCATCTTTGGAGTGCCCCACCCCAATCACTGCCTACATTTCCCTCTACTCATCTGCAGCAGTAGCTCCCCCTGCCTTTTACAAGACACTTGGGATTACATCATTGGGCCCATCGTTATAATTCTTGAAGAGGTAGCTTCTAGAGCTGATTCTCAAGCTGAGTAGACATTTGCCAGAGGAGGAGGGTGGCAGAGCCAAGTGTAGGGGCTGGACAGGGCAGGCCACTGTGAGCAGAAAGAGAGAGGCCACTCTTAGCCACAGGAAAGTCACAAGCAAAGCACAGAGGCAGAAAGGAAAATCATTTTGTGCAGAGGAGCAGTAACCTGTCGGATGTGGCAAGAGTAAAACCAAGAATGGAGACCTTAGCAGAGCCAGCCTATGGCCCGAGTTGAGTGAGAAGCACCATGAGAGGTGGAGACAGGAGTGATCTGGAGCCCTTTAAGTTGATCCTCAGAGTGTAGGTAAAGAGGGGCCTACATTCCCCCTGCCCCGTCTGTAGTCTTACTCTAAGAATGCTTCTCAGATTCTAAAGGAGATCTCAAAAAGAACCAGGGACAATCAAGAGAAAAACTCATGTCCTGAGTCCAGAACCACACAGACCCCAAACCAATGAGCAGCAGTGGTGTTTGCTGTTTATTTACCTTAGTCAGAAATGGTACCAGTTGCTGTTGTTAGAAACATAGTATCTGAAAAGCTGAGTGCTTCCTGGGGGCTCAGAAAGACTGTGTGGATAGATGGATAGATGGATGAATAAATGTGTGCCACTACAGGGATGATGGGATTGAGTCTTGTGGGTGGCCTGGAGTTCTCAGGTGTGTCTAATAGCACTTCACTTGAGGCTGGCTCACAGATGTAAGGAGAGCACCTGGGGAGGGAAGCAGGGAAACAAGCGGTTGTCTCACTCCCACCCTCCTCCCAACCCATGTGGCCACCTCTGTGTCCCCAAGATGCTGCAGGAACTGTTGCTTTTGCTTCAGGACAGATTTTTTTCGGGGCATAGCAGAGTGAAAAGGACATTTGAGATCATCTCACTGTGTCTCCAGAGAAAGAAAGTTAGTGATTAAAAGGTCACAGGGCAAGATAAGGTACAGGCAAACCAGAATCTGCTTGGCAGATTCCCCAAAACCATAAAGAAATGAAGAAAGATCATAGGGGAGGGTCAGAATTCTATCTGAGGTAACAATTCATACACAGGACTGTGTTGGTGACTAATTAAAGCACAGCCCTATAGAAGATGAATTCTCTCAAATTAGCACTATTCCACAGTTCTTGACCACATGTTTACTTTGATTTTGTAAAAGTAGTGTCTCTTCTTTCCTCACCCAGGATACCCTGCCCTGGCCTTCCTGACCACCCAAACACCTGTGGGGGCTCCAGGACCCCCTCAAGTCCCTCTCATCCATGCAGCCTTCTCAGGCCTTTCCCATGCTCTTGTCTTACTCCCCTAAGGGCTAGTGGCCCTTACTCTGTGCCATATGTTTGATCCTTAGTCACCTGCTTTATAATACTAACTTCACATAAATAGCTTTGTGTCTGTAAGTTTTCTTTCTTCTTCCAGGTATGATGGCATTTGGCCCAACCTTCTGGTCAAGGAAGCATCTTTGGGGATTGCAACATTCCCTATGCCTTTTATTCTCTATAATTCTTGGATCTGAGAGCATTTTATACATGAGGTTATTCTAAATATAACTCTATAGGGAAGGTATTATTACTATTTAACAGACAAGGACACTGAGATTTAGTGAGCTCTGTAACAGATGCTGGATGCACTTCACCTTACATAATCCTCAGATAATGGGTGTTGCTATCTCCTTTGCAGATAAGGAAACAGAATTCAGTCTGTACCTGGTGCTGTTGTTATGGGCTCTCAGAGCATTCCAGGCTCTGCTATTACACCATTCATACTGTATGTGATTTGTCCTTTTATGTCTGGCTCCCTAATTTGGAAGAAAACTCCGCAATGACAAGAACTAGTACTAAGTTCTTGACTTCTTGAATTAATCAATGTTAGACAGAGAGGAAGATGAATGAGTAAACAGGGATGGATGGATGGATGGGTGGATGGGCAAATGGCTAGGTGGGTGGCTGGGTGAATATATAGATAGATAAATGGGTGAGTATATGGATGGATGGATGAATGGATAGAAAAATGGATGAATAGGAGGATGGATGGATAGATGGATGGATGGATGGATGGATGGATGGATGGATGAGTAGATGGGTGGGTGGATGCAGGGATTGATGGATGGATAGATGGGTGAGTAGATGGGTAGATGGATGGATGAATGGATAGAAAATGGAAGAACAGAAGGATGGATGGATAGATGGAAGGATGGAAGGATAGATGAGTAGATGGGTAGATGGATGGATAAGTGGATAGATGAAAAGATAGAAAAATTGATGGAAGGATAGACAGGTGAGTAGATGGGTAGGTGGATGGAGTGATTGATGGATGGGTAGATGGGTAAGTATATTGGTGAATGGGTGGATGAATGGATAGAAAAATGGATGAATAGAAGGTGGGATGGATAGATGGAAGGATGGATGAATGGATGGATGGATAGATGGGTGAGTAGATGGGTGGGTGGATGGATAAATGGATAGATGAATGGACAGAAAAATGGATGAATGGAAGGATGGATAGATGGGTAGATGGGTGGGTGGATGGAGTGGTTGATGGATGGATGAATGGATAGATGGATGAGTAGATGGGTGAATAGATGGATGAATGGATAGATGAATAAGTAGAAAAATGGAAGGAAGGAAGGGAGGAAGGGAAGGAAAGAAGATGGATGTGTGTATAGAGAGATGGATAGATGGATGGATGGATAGATAGATGGGTGAGTAGATGGGTGGGTGGATGGAGGGACTGATGAATAGATTAATGGATAGAAAAATGAATGGATGGATGGATGTATAGGTAGATGAGCATTAGATGGGATAAGACGGGACTAGGGGAGAGGTGCACCACAGAACAAAAAAGAAAAAGTATTTCTCTCTTTCCAGCTCCTTTTTAGCAAGGCTTAATGAAAACATAAGTAATCCTCATGCCAATTTCCTCTGTGAAACAAACTTAATGCCTATCAAGGGATTGAAATGCATATGAGGAACCACTTAAGAGCTTAATGAACACATACACATACATACACACAT
The DNA here is from genome assembly GCF_048565385.1 of Saimiri boliviensis. NCBI lineage: Eukaryota > Metazoa > Chordata > Mammalia > Primates > Cebidae > Saimiri > Saimiri boliviensis. The sequence goes on from NC_133468.1 coordinate 21,942,697, forward strand.
ATACACACACAGAGCTATGTTGTATGGAAAAAGGAGGGGCCCTCCAAAGCACACCCATTTCTAGGAATGTGTCAAGGGCTATTGTAATTGACCAATTTTAGGATTTAGTGGAGATTCAGTCTCATTCCTGGTTTCTCCTCCTCTCAGGTCACAGCATCTGGAATGGGACCTTTGAAGAACACCCTCCCTTTGACGTGCCAGAGGCCAACGGCAGCTTCCTTCCCCGTGCCCTTGGAGGCTTCTACATGTTCCTCACAATGATTATTCTGCTCCAGGTAGAAAGCCCTCCCTAACTAGAGCCCCAATAAGATATGTAACCAAAACCCCTACAACTTTGTAAAATAAAGAAAAATCAGTGCTGGCCACAAGAAAGCACAAACTGGAAAGAGAATGAGGATATGGTCATCATTTTCTCGTGGGTCTTTGAAAATATTCATATTTTGGGTGATTTAAGGACCTTGCACCCTAGATAACAGCTGGAGGGAAATATTTACAGGCTTTTCTATTTAAGAGTAAGATGACAGCAGCGACTCACATGTGCCTATTCCTTTGTCAGACAGATATATGTGCCTGTCCCTTTGTCAGAACCTAGGAATAAAAGAAGATTACACAGTGAGCTACAGAAAACTCTCATGCCCCTAACATTGAGAGAGAGAAACCACAAGTTAGTGTTTAACATTTGATACATTGAGAAAAAAAGAAGAACAGAACTGGCCTAATATAGGACAGGGGAAAAAAAAACAGCACCTACAAAATGTGAGGCAGTAATTGATGAAGAGATGAATTTTAAAATCTTCATGGTCTCTAAGAAAATAGAATCTATGAAAAGATGAGAGAAGTTGAAGTTTTACTTTTGTGGAGCTCCATCTACCATTTCTTGTAGTATTGGAGGCTATTTCATTGCCCCCTTATTGGTCATTTTCCATTCATTCACCTATCAAAGTAATCTATTTTAAATGTGAATTAAATCGTACCCCTCCTATGTACAGAATCCCCTCATGGTTTCATAACCGCTCAAAGTGAAATCCAGAGTCCTTATGGTGGCTGATGAAGCCCTAAGTGATCTGGACCCTGACTCCCTCCCTCACCTCTTCTCCTAGCCCTCTCCCCTGCTCACTCACCTGCAAGCCGGCTCCCTATTACTCCCCAAACACCACCCCCACTGCCAGGCCTGTGTCTCGCTTTCTCCTCTGCTCGAAACGCTCCTCCCCCAGATAACCTCACAACTCCCACCCTGGCTTCCTCATGTCTTGGTTCAAAGGTCATGGTTTACAAACATCCCACCCAGCCATCAATCTACCCCCTTTTCTTTTCTTTATTCTTCCTCATGTGACTTTCCACCACTGATATTTGTTTGTTCACTGTCACTAGAAAGTGAGTTCTTCAAAGCCAGGAATTATGTTCTGTTGACTCATTTCCAGGACTTAGAACAGCATCAAATGCACAGCAAGCACCTGGTAAATGCCAAGTATTGAATCAGTGGGGAGAAATTAACAATAGGTCTGAATACCTATAAAAGTAGGCAGCAGCCTTTGGTGGCACAAAGACCTGACAGGAGTCAAGGGACTCTAATCAGAGATGCTAAATCTCCCTCACTCCCTCCCAGCTCAATCACAGACAACCAATGGTGAGTGCCTACCTTGTACCATACATCCCTGGTCAAAGAAGACATATCCGTTTTTCAGATTCCCCTAAGAATTCCAAGGGATGCATGAGGTCATCGACCGTTAATATCACAGTCTGTCCTGTGAGCTGACCTCAGCTTTCCATTAAATGTCTTTGCTATCTGCTAGTGAGGATCCCAAGGGAGGGAACCTGCCTGGTTTCTGACATGGTAGAAGCTCATCTCTTTGCAGGTGCTGATCCCCATCTCTTTGTACGTCTCCATTGAGCTGGTGAAGCTCGGGCAAGTGTTCTTCTTGAACAATGACCTTGACCTGTATGATGAAGAGACTGATTTATCCATTCAGTGTCGAGCCCTCAACATCACGGAGGACTTGGGCCAGATCCAGTACATCTTCTCTGATAAGACGGGGACCCTGACAGAGAACAAGATGGTGTTTCGACGTTGCACCATCATGGGCAGCGAGTATTCTCACCAAGAAAATGGTACGAGAGCTCCCAAGGGCTGCATCCCTCTTTCTAAAAGGAAATACCCTGTTCTCCTAAGAAACAAGGGGATAAAAGACATTCTCCTGTCTCTCTTAGAGGCTGTATGGCATTTCCACAAGTTGCTTCCTGTATCCCCGTGGTCTTCCTTGTCACAGATCAGGGCTGTTCCAATTACTTGTAAATTTTCATTTGTTCACAAAGGTTAGAAGTTATCCCATATGTGGTGCCCCTCCAGTTGATCTTTATCTGGTGCTAGACAAAGCACTTTACAAGACAGGATTTTTTATCTGTCAGCAATGGATTGGAGACATTTCCCAATCATATGCCAGTCACACAAGGCTTGGGAATTTTTCAGGCCACCTGTCCTGACATCTCAGGGCAGGTCTGGGTCTAGGCACATGGTCAGATTTAACACATCTGGAAAATGCCTTCTATTCCAACAGATCTCTTAGATTGTCACTGAGGCAAAGTTTTGATTTAGGAGATAGGGCTATCAAAGGCCTGCACTGTTATCTTTCATGGACTGAATATGACTCATAAAACTGACCTGATTACTTCAGCCATGATCTCCCCAACTTTGACTGCCTCCCCCACCCACACACACACTTTCTAAGAAAGGAGACTCTTAAGAGAGCATCATTCATTCTTTTGAGTGGGAGGGATGGAGAAAGAGAAAGATGGAGAGGATATTATAAGCAGCCTTATCCCCTTTGCCATGGTGATTGCAGACTATTTACATGGGAGCATCTGATCTCTTTGTAATAATAATAAGAGCTACATTACCAGTACTTAGAGCTTGCTAGTCATTTTAACACATTATATCATTAAATCTTCAGAGCATCCCTATGAGTTAAAAGCTTAAAAAAAAAAAACCCTGAGGAAGTAAAGTGACAGGTTATATCAAAGCTCAAAGTCACATGACTAGTAGGTAGTCCACTAAGGTTTGAACCTGTGGGACTTAGTTGTACCCTTCTTTCTCCAGTCTTGTCAGCCCAGATGCCGATTTTCCAGAGTAGCATAGGCCTTTCTCATGCTCTTGCCCCACCCCAAAATCTAGTCTCTCCCCAACATGGTCCAGTGAAGGTACAACTAGTACAATAACAGGACTCCTTTCTTGCAGCTAAGCGACTGGAGACCCCAAAGGAGCTGGACTCAGATGGTGAAGAGTGGACACAGTACCAATGCCTGTCTTTCCCAGCCAGATGGGCCCAGGATCCAGCAACTATGAGAGGCCAAAAAGGTGCTCCGCCTTTGAGGAGGAGCCAGAGTGCCCGGGTGCCCATCCAGGGCCACTACCGACAAAGGTCTATGGGGAACCGTGAAAGCTCACAGCCTCCTGTGGCCTTCAGCAGCTCCATAGTAAGTCCCTGAATTTCCCCTTTTAACAGCAAGTGTTCCGTGGAAAGAGATGGGAGAGGGCTTTGGAATGTGAAAAAGAAAAGATTGTGCAAACCCTGAAGAGCTTTCAGAATGGTGCTCTTGGTTTCATATATAGTCCACAAGTGTGTTTTGCTGGCATAGACAATTCCTGTTCATTTGAAACGTTCAGTGTTTAGAAATCTGGAGATTTTATGTAAGCATATAGATTTTTTGGCTTCTCTCTTAAAAACTGAATTATAAAAATTATCCACACTAAGCCAGCATTTCCTCATGGCAATTGACTTGAGTTGAGAGGTCCCTAACATTTAGACTGGCCATGCCATCTTCAGCTCATCACAGCCCCTGCCCGCCTTCTCTATTTATCCCACCACTGAGGTAGGGGCAACTGTATAATTTTAAAAACATGCATAATGAGTATGTTTTCTCCCTCTCATCCAGAACATGAGAGGGAGAAAACAGACCCATTAGGCATGTATTTAAAATTATACACTTAGGAGAAGTGAGAAATCTTCGTTATGCTCATGTTTCTGTAAGGGAGAAAAACAAAAGATACACCTGTAATGTATATGTGTTTGGAAAAAAAAATGGGAGAATATACTTTTTGATGGTGATCAAAAATAAGTTTTAAATAGTTATGAAGCAAATAATATCTATGTCAAGATTACCCAGCCCATTTCTTTCCCTTCGGCTAACTGCCTAATTCCCTTTGGCCCTTATGGGCATTGCTTGTTTCTGGCTTTGGCCTGGGGCTTTCTGCATATGGTCCTTTTACATTTGATCCACTAGAACAGCCATCAGCAAACATCCAGGTAGCAGGTAAAGAAAACCATGTTCCCACCCTCAGAGACTACACAGCATTCCTTAGAAGTCAAGGCCAGACCAGGGCTTCTGACTACTGTCCTATTCGTCTTTCCTTTGCACACACTTTTTCTCCAGGGAACATAAAAACACATCATCTGGAACCTCTGCACTTAACAGAAGAGGCCACAGGGAGCCCCAGCAATCTTGAACAAGACACACATATTAACAGATGGGACCTAAAGGGCTACTATCCCTTTACTGGAAAATTAGATTATAAAACTCTTTTTGGTCAATTTTTTTCCAGTCTTTTATTTCTCCCATGAATACACATACACACACACACACACACACACACACACACACACAAACTACAAATATTTAACATTTTTTGCAATCATGATACATCTCAATTATAGATGCTGGGATTTTTTTTAACCTAACATGATATCAAAATCATTTTCCATATTTCTACTTGGTATTCATAACCAAGGACTGTGTTTTCTGACTGAGACAAAGAAGAAACACTGTGAGCCTGTTTTCTGGGTCGTTACTCATCTACCTTTGGGTGAGTACAAAGTTGAGTTCCCTCTTTTGGGTTATTACCATGCACAGAAATGCAACATTAGCAAGGATAAGACAAGAACAGTGTGTTAAGACATGACCTTCATGAATACACAAGTGAAATGATCCATAGGTGTCTTCAGGAAGATTTTTGTATATTTTTTCTCCTTTATGATTTTCCCAAGAGAGATAACAACAAGGTGTGCATGTGACTACATCCTTCGTAATTCTTCCCCCATGAATGTAATGCACTTCTCCAAGCTCTTTTCTTAAATATTCGTAAAATGACCTTAGTGAATTCTCATTAGGCACAGATTCTATGTGTCTTTGGCACCTTCAAGTTCTAGGTACCACAGGTATCCTGCTTGCCTGAGAATGTCTCCCCCAGAAAGTGAGAGGGAGAAAAAGGAAGCTTTTCTTTGTGGATCTCAGTTGAGTCACATCAGTTCACTGGCCTTAGTTCAGCCTGGCAAGTCTCAACAGCCCAGAAAAACTGCATTCCTGGACCAGGCAGTAAAACTTTGATGCAGGGCTTTTAGTCGATGGTCAGTAAGAGGGACACGTCAACCCTGGAGCTATCTCCAGATCCCGGATGTCATCATCCTGCAGTCCCAAAGGCAAGTTCTGACTAAGTTCATTCAAGAGCGATAAGGAACTGGAGACATGGGTTAAGTCCCAATTCCTGTTGCCTGGGCAAGGGAAGATGGTGATATGTTCTTTTTATGAACAGCTAAGTATACTCATGCAATCAGGTCACTTGTAAATCTGGGTTTAATGGAACAATTATATCTTTGAGTAGTTTTGAGGAAGGGCACTGGGCTGAGTTAGGTAATGGAGGTTCTGGTTTTAGTTCTGCTACTGGCTTGCTAGGTAACCTTAAGCAACATGTTAAACCTCCTTCTATATCTCTTTCACCAGCTGAAAATACTTTACTTAAAATTCTCACCAAGCTGTTCTAAAGATCAAATAACATAATGTTTTGCTGACCTGCAAGATCACTTCTAGCTATGAATTAGGCACCTGTGGAGTCCAGTGTCTCAGGTTTTCATCTAAGCTGCACCACGTACTAGCTCTGCAACTTTTGTCAGCTTACTGAAATGGAAGCCTCAACTTACCCATTGTTAAAATGAGGATAATTGTTCTGGCTTGTGAATTTATTTTGAGGATTTACTTTATTTATTCACTTACTTATTTATTTATTGAGACATAGTTTTGCTCGTGTTGCCCAAGCTGGAGTTCAATGTTGCGATCTTGGCTCACTGCAACCTCCACCTCCCTGGTTCAAGGGATTCTCCTGTCTGAGCCTCCTAAGCAGTTGAGATTACAGGTGCCTGCCACCACGCCTGGCTAATTTTTGGTATTTTTAGTAGATATGGGGTTTCACCATATTGGCCAGGCTGGTCTTGAACTCCTGACCTCAGGTGATCCACCCGCTTCAGCCTCCCAAATTGCTAGGATGACAGGCGTGAGTCCCTGTGCCCAGCCTGAGGATTTAATTCTTAAAATCGTGTGTTCTAAGCAGACAGATACCTAATGGAAGTTTTAAATGATCTTTCAAAGGAAAGCTGTCTGCCTTGAACAAATGTTCACATATCTGATGTCTTGAAGAGAAAATGGGGAGTTTCCATAAAATACAGTTGTTGGATTCTCTCCCCTGAGATCCTGGTGTATTTGATCTAGGGTGAGTCCTGAGCATTTATAGTTTAATTTCTGATGATTCTAGGGAGCAGCCAAGATGGGGACCCTCCATAAGCAGACCATCATCCTACCAGGAAAGAGTCTTCACTTGGCTCAAATTGGCACTTTCTACAGCTTGGGAGGCATTTGCTGAAGGGAGTGAAGTAGGCAGTCTTCAAGGACTCTTGTACTAACCTGTCAAATACCTCTGGCTGGTGTCAGATCGTTGACGTTGTCCCTAGAGAGCTCCTGCAGCAGCTCCAGGTGGCTGTCTCGGTGCCCACCCCCACCCACTCCTGGCAGACTCTCTGCACTTGTCCCCTTCCACCTGCCTTCTGTGCCTTCCTGCACCTGCCCATCTGGCACCCAATCTGATCTGATCATCTCTTGGAACCACCAGTTCTTTACACTCCCTCAGTGAACTCAGTCAAAATTTGCCTCTGAAACCCCCAGGGAGCATTCTACCACCTTCTAAAGAAGCCAGTTGTTAGTTTCCTTAGCCCTTTGCTCTAAACCAAAAATAAAACAAGAATCAACAAAAACAGCAACAACAGAAGCTGGGGGTTTTTTTCTTTTACTATGAAAAAACAAGAAACCATCAATGATTGCCACCTAATTGCCTGCAATAAAATCTGTGGCTTTAAGATGGGGGTAATATACTTATTAAAATGATGAGCTGAGTCCCAAGCCAATGTTTAATAGTACTGGCAGATGGAAAATGAAATGTCTTTCTTTTTTCTTTCTTGTCTGTAAGCAGCCAAGATTTGAGCAGAGTCTTTGTTTAAAAACGCCACTTGCAGAATGTTTTTCAGCACCATCAGACCAAAGAATATCTTCCTAATCATAAAATTTGTACTGGGGCCAGTTAGGTTCCTCCAAATTTCCCCACTGCTTTCCTCTGTGGACATCCCCCCCCCCCCCCGCCGCCACCCATCTGAAGAGAATGCAACAGAGAGGGGCGAAGGAGGTGTCATTGGATCTCTGCCTCCTTTCACTAATCTTGGTCTGCCTTTCTTTCTTTGGAAAAGATTTTTGCAGCACTCCCAGTCTGCTCCAAATTGGTGGGACAGCCCACATACACACACTCCCACTGTAAGGTTAGATAAGAGTCCTGATTTAATTAGCCAAGTACACAGAATCTTTCTGGAAGTGATTTGATCACACAGGGCAGGAAGCAGTGAAGCCTATCTGTATTCCCCTTGTCCTCCAGTGTCCCAAATTGGGGTGGGGGGACCGAGCCACAGTGACACCGTTCACAAGAGGTGGAAGCTGGCAAGATCTGGAAAACTCCCTTCTTTCTTCACCACTGAGTTTTTTTCTTTGGGCTTATGCCCCATTTGGGAAAAGTTTACCCTAACAATTCATGTGTTCCTATTTAAGTGAGCATTTACTAACATTTGACTTCCCCAGTTCTTGATTCAAACCAAATGTCATCAAGACCACAGCCTTAGACAGGACAGAAACATGACTTTCCTAAACAATGTTAGCCTCCAGCTCCCCAGCAACTAGGAAAATCTTTCCATAATAGTCATAGCCCACAGGGTTACATAATCAAAAGGAACCAAAGGCTGATGGTGGAAAGTAAGTGTCCCTCCATCCTCTCTTCCCACCACCTCAGGCACAAGCATGATTACCAGCGCCTATGTGTCCTTCCCAAAAGTGTACAGAAATATACAAGCATGGCATTCACACGAGCACATCCTTCACTGCAAGTGGAAGCATGCCATACCCACTGTTTTGGGCTGTGCTTCTTTCTTTAACATAATGAATTTTAAAGAATATTTCCTATGTGTAGACAGACAAGTAGACATTCAATAGAAAGCTGCCTCATCTTTTTTTTTAATGACTGCTAGAATTCATTGGATAGTTGAGCCGTCATCTGTTTATACATGTGTTTAGTTTCTCTACAGTATTCTTAGAGCATAATTGCTAAATTGGCCAGTATGTGCCTTTTTATTTTGGTTGATTCTTCCCAAGACATTGTACCAGTTGAGACACTCACCAACAACAAACAGAAGGGTCTGCTTCCTCCTTCCTCTGCCACTGTCTACATTTCTTTAGAAGAGCCTATCATGTATTGGGTCAGTCAACAAATATTGAGTAAGCATCTGCTCCGTGGTATATACTGTCCTAGACACTGGGGGCATAAAGTCTAATAGGACATTGCTCCTGCTTTCAGGAGCTTACAGCCCAAAGAAGGGACAAAAGGAGCAACAGTGACTACAGGACAATGCTTTCTGGGCTGGAATATGTGGGTGCAGAAGTGCTATAGGAGCTTAGAAGAGTGAAGCTCTGTCATTCTGGCACGTCAAGGAAGCTTCCTGGAAAGGTTGGCACCTGGGCTGAATTTTGAAACAAGAGTAAAGGTTAACCAGAGGAATAAAGATACCATCTAGTGGGGAGGGGTGGTGAGGTGTGCAGGCTGTGGGAGGAGGCAATCTGTACAAGCAGGATGGAGAACTGTGGTTCTTGGGAGTAACTGGAATGAAAGGTGCAATCCAGGGAGAGAAGGAGGAAATGGAGACGTAAGAGGAACTATGCCATGAAGGATTTTCTTTCAAGCTCAGGCACCAAGTTTCCTGTTTATTTCCTATTGTGAATTCCTGTAGCAACAACCTACTATACCCAACCTGTGATAGTCACCCATCTGAACTTGAGTGAGTTATTATTATACTGAAAGAAAAATAGCAGAGTAGAGTTTGGCCTGCTTTTCCCAGCCTTCATTGTGAGAACACATCCCAGTCAGAAAGGAATGGAAACAACAGGGTTGCCATGTAACATAGACTCTTGCTACTCAAACTGTGGTCCTCGGCCCAGCAGCACGAACACCACCTGAAAGTTTGTCAGAATTACCAGTGTTCAGGCCCCACTCAGAGCTGCTGAATGAGATACCCAGTTTACATGTGTACATATGAAAGCTTGAGAAATGTTGGCATAGTGTTAAACCGATAAGGCTTTGGCATCAGGCAGTACCAAATTTAAGTCCCAGCACATTATCTGCAATTTTATGACCTGGGATAAATTACTTAACATCAATGAGCCTCATTTGCTTCATAATTAAAGTGGAATGATACTAACTATATCAATGCTCTTAGGATGATTAGATAATAGACATGAGAACACTTAGCCCAGTGCCTGACTTGGCTATGCATTCTCAATAAGTGTACTCTAATGATAATAATAGGACCCTTGAGGATATTGTTTGAGCTCAAAAATCACCCTCCTCAAAGAGGGTTTGTATGTACTTTAGATGTTCTGCAACGGAAGGAAATCCAACTAGTTGAGTGTCTGCCTGACACAAGGTTCTTATGTAAAAAACTGGTGGCCCCACAAATTTATATTTCTTTTTCTTCAGAGAAATAGTCTGGATAATGGCCAGCAGTGGGTGAGGACACTTTCTTTCTAAGTACTCTAAGTGCCAAGTTTCCAAATGTTAAAGGACCATATGGGAAACCAGTGGGCTGGAGCAAAAGGAGCCATGAAGAGCCTTGCTCTGTGGGAACAAGTTTGTGGTGGATGGATAAAGGTTAGCTGACATCTGTTCCAAGCACCTGCAGGATGAGCCAGGGCCTTTTGCAGAAAAGGCTTTTGTTTTAATTCATTGCTACAAGATTGGATGGAAATATATTAAAGATTAGTTTTAATGAAGAGACAGCAGGAGTTAATCAGTGGTGAGGTATCGTGGCATCCTAGAAAGGAGTCAGTTAGCAAATGTTTTGCGTGCTTGCAATCTACCAGGCACAAGAGACACATCAGATACAGTCTCTGCCCTCATAGCACTTATAGACCAGAGGGTAAATAAATATGGAATAAATAACTTGAAACATTTTAACTGTGTCAGTATTCGGAAATACATAATGCACAGCTTGGAGGAAAGCAGTGTGCTGTAAGAGGACGGGAGTCAGGTGGTGTGAAAACTGTCCTAGTTCTGACCCTAAATCAATGTATGATCTCAGACAGTTTCCTCCTCTCTGACACTCAATTTTGGCATCAGGAAAATAGGGGATTTAGCTTTGACAGCTCCAAGTTTGTTCCTCAACTTTAAGTACCTGTGGTGCTAAGATTTAACAGCATCATCTTATTCATGTGCCCTACCCCCAAAAAAGAAGCCTATTTTCTGAAAAAAGAAACTTTCCATAATCCCTTTTATTACTCTCATGGACTATCTGCTGAGCCTTACGATTAGCTATACAAATGCATCTATTTTGTTTGAGATGCCAGACTTGACACTGGGTGTCAAGTCTCAAAGGCCACTTCCTTCGCATGCAGGATCTTGCCTGATATGGGTGTTAAGATTATGAATTCTAGAGTCAGACTAACTGAAATCAACTGAAGGAATTCATTGCACTTACTGTGTGACCTTGGGCAAGACAACTTCCTCAGGCCTCAGTCTCCTCATCTGAAATACAGAGGTAATTGGGAGGATAATGGTACTAAACAGATGATGTAACTGCAGGGATGTAATGAGGCCATGGATGTACCAGAACATAAGAAACACCACATGAATAGGAGCTCTCGTTACTATGTTGAGAAATGGGTTTGGAGTTCCTTGAGTGGTATTGGTGACTTGATGGCAAACACTGGATGGTCCCTGGAATCTGGTTTTAGAAGTTTGCAGAGAAACATTAATAAGAGAACATAGCTACTTAACTGTGACCACAAAAACGCAAACCTTAGACTAGCAGTTCAGGAGTGTGAGCTCTGATTCTGGCTTTACAATAGCTCATTAGGTGACTTTGGTCAAATCAGCTGTCCCTATGGGTTTTAATTAAGTCAGGATTCATTTTTTCTCAACATGAGACTTTGAGAGTCTGATGAGGTTATATAAATGACATGCTTGGAAAGGTAGGAAGAGCTTCACAAATGTGAGCTCCTACTAGGAAGACTGGAGTCAAAGGCAGAGAGCATGGATAATATGTGTGTGCCCTTCTCAGGTTTTCTGGAAATGATGCCACATAGTCTGGATGGTTCACAATTGTTTTCAGGGCAATAGAAAGAAATGAGGATCTGATTCAGTTTTGTTAGCACTCTTCCTTCTGATAAGCAGACTTTTTTTCTGGAAGTTGTCATCTTGAGATGGCATGAACAAGTTGGAGTGTGAGTGTTGACTCTTGGAGAGCACTCAGAAAGAAGGCTAGCAGTCTTGAAGAGTGTGTGCTCCATTCTTGTGGGGTATGTCTGAGTTTCCTCCTCTCTGGCTCTCACCTGTGCCAGCAGCCCTAGGGAGGACAGAATCAGACCTCTGAGAGTCATTGCATTTGGTAGTCAGAAAACAATCTGAGGCCTCTTTTCCCATGGGATTTTTTTAAACTCTCAACTTGGGCAAAGCTCACTGACCCTCAGTCTTCACTGTGTGCAAATTAATCAAGATTCTCTCAGTCTATCTTTCTTAGCCATTGACTCTCTTCTAAACTATGATTTAGCTGTGAACTCTGAACACTGATAGGAATGTTCTTATGTGAAAGCCTTGTGCAAAATGGCTTTTGTCATATCTAACCATTGAGAGCTGGCATTTATTGAGCTTGTGCTTCAAAAAAGCTGTAGTTAGAGCTCTAGAAAACACAGTCTCATGGAAAACTCAACTCTCTATCATTGAGGCTCTTACCTTATCGCTAGAGAGATTAAACATGAATTTAAAATACAGGCCAAAGCAAGATGCCAGCAGGGAGGTAGACAGAGCCAGACACCATTGCTGCCATTGCCACCACCACCTCTGCTCTGGTTGTTTAAGAGCTCACTGCTTGGGAGAAGCTTTTCAGGCATCAAATCCCTGGAGTAAAATAAATGAGCCAGAGCAAGAGAAAATAAATAAACCGACAAATAAAATATATGTCAATATGTAGTGAATTCCAAATAGATGCTTCAAGTGGTAACTTCTACAAATATGTGAAAAATTGGAAATCCATGAGTGAAATCCAGCCCTTCTTCTCTTTTCTTCTAAAAAAAGAATAGGAAGAAAAGAAAAAAAAAAAGCCCATGCATCACCTTTGCTTTATCTTGAAAAATCAAGAGATTTGGCAAACTAGGCCAGTATTGGAGCATTTCACTCAGCAGAGCAGTAGCTACCATTTAGACAGGGGTAGGACTTGCCAGGTCTCATAGCTCCTACCCCCCCCCCCATAACGTCCTCATCTCTATCTTGGTCCATTTTCCTCATTCACTTTACATGCCTGACTCCTGTGGACACTCTGAATTAAGAACCTGCTATTGTGGTTCAGTAGAAAGAGGATTCATTGTGAGCTATATAAGATCTCATGGACAAGTGGAACTTCCCATGGTTATTAAAGTCTAGGTGGGATTTTGGTAGATAGAAAAGAGTTTTTCAAGCAAAGTGTGATCAGAGGCATACAGGAGGAGTATACATCCAAGAGGCAACAAACAGATCACCAGGCTGAGCTGAGGGTCCATGTGGAGAAGTGTGGGAATAAACACTGAAAATGCAAACTGAGAAAGAACCTAGATGCAAAATAATTGATCACACTAACAATGGATATCTCCTGGAGGTTTTTTGAAGTCAGGAATACCAGGAGGAAAATGGAGTTTGAGGAAGACTGTGCACATAATACATAGAAAGGATTAGGAGGAAAATTGAGAGGCAACAACATTAATTTAGTGGCTCGTACAGAAATCCAGGATTGAGGGTTAGAGGGTCTCAGCATGGCTGGAAGCAACGGAAATGAGGAATATATGGTGGGGAGACACTGAGAGGGAATAACTGCCAGCACCTGGTAATAGATGGTCATGTGGCACTGAGAGGCAGGAAGGAATCAAATAAAAATTGGCAATGACCAGACCTGTGGGAGAGAGAAGCATGCTGGAGGCAAGACCACAGTGAAGCTGCATTATCCTTTCCCCAGGCATGTGAAGAATCTTCTGGAATGGGCTTTCTCCCAAGAAAAGACTCTCATTCTGTCCTTTCTCTTCCAGGAAAAAGATGTGACTCCAGATAAAAACCTACTGATCAAGGTTCGAGATGCTTCCCTGTGGCTGGAGACCTTATCAGACAGCAGACCTGCCAAGCCTTCCCTCTCCACCACCTCCTCCATTGCCGATTTCTTCCTTGCCTTAACCATCTGCAACTCTGTCATGGTGTCCACAACCACCGAGCCCAGGCAGAGGGTAAGGACCAGTGATGGCTGGGGGAAGAGGGGAGAGGAGGTAGAGAAGTAGAAGGCAGGGTAGGGGTAAGGGGAGAAGTTCTGATCAGGGAGACATGAAATTTGGGTCCTAGCAACAGTGTCACCATTTCATTACAGTGAGAGCTAGAACAGGTCTCTTACCCTCCCTGGGTCTGTTTCCTCATTTTTAAATAAAATGGAAAAAGATATATATGAGCTTTTATGTAGCTTTCAAACTTTGTCTATGTGTCTGCAGGATAGACATTATAAGTGATTACTGAGCACTTGGCTATATGCCAGGCTCCATGCCCAACACTCTACCTGTATTATCATTTAATCCTCTCAACCCAACAACTCTATGAAGCAGGATCTTGGATTTAACAGGTGAAGAAACGGTGGCTCAGAAAACTCAAGTAAGGTAATGAAGGACATATGGCTCATATGTGGCAGAACCATCTGCACAATTCCACAATAGTTTCTAGTCATTTTGTGCTGTACTGCTCTCAGTTTTTATAAATGGATTAAAAACAATTAATAGTGTGTATGATGTTCTTCCCATGGAAATAATGCAGCGGGATGGTCATGTATGTAAAGTTATACTCTGAAATCTACTGAAGGTGGATTTGCCTTCAATATTCCATAGACTCTTAGCCAAGCTCCCTGTGAGTCACTGATGAGAATAATTAGGTGGTACAGCTTGCAAATATGAAACCAAGACAAGATGTTCGTTTAGGCACTAAACCACAACTTCCCTTCATTGTGCTCAGATTCCAAACCACCCTGAAAAGCACTTCACCACTGAAAAGTTAGCAAGTTATCAGAAGTCTTCAGGGAGTTTTAGGAGGCAGAAAGCTTTATCTTAAAAATTAATTCTATTTTTAAGAGGGGAAGAAGTATCATGTGGTGGAGGACAGTATACAACTCCCAAATTTCAAGTTAATGTGGAAGCTTCAGCTGGCAGGTGGCTCAAGAACCCAGCCTCTGGAGTCAGGCAGACCCAGGCTTGAGTTCCATCTCTATTGCCTATACACTGGGTGATCATGGCCAATTTATGTAGACTCTTTGTACCTCAATGTCCTCAGCCATAAGTTGGGATGATAATAGCATCATTGGGAGGATAAACAAGACACTGCACTCAAAGATAAAGCAGAAGCCTTTACGGTGAGAGTTCAGGAAATGTGAACCTTACTATGAGTGTCTGATTCTCATCTCCTTTTCCTTCATTTGTCCACACCGAGGGTTGGCTGATCAAAAGACAGTGGAAAATGACCATTGTCAATACTCAGAAGGTCAGGACTGGAGGGAAACATCTGGCCTTACTTGTTGCAAAAGTACTTTCATATTCTGCATAAAACAGCTTGGTATTATTTCCAGCACTGAGAGTAACGTTCCACTTTCCTCCTTTGGCCACAAGGTTACCATCAAACCCTCAAGCAAGGCTCTGGGGACATCCCTGGAGAAAATTCAGCAGCTCTTCCAGAAGTTGAAGCTATCAAGCCTCAGCCAGTCATTCTCGTCCACTGCGCCCTCTGACACAGATCTGGGGGAGAGTTTGGGGGCCAACGTGGCCACCACGGACTTGGATGAGAGAGATGATGCATCTGTGTGCAGTGGAGGTGACTCCACTGATGATGGTTTCTACAGGAGCAGCACGTGGGACCAGTGCGACACCCTGGAGTCTGGGTCGGGCACTTCCTTGGAGGAGGTGCTGGAGGCTCCTGCCCCAGGCCTGGCCAGTCCCGAGTTCTGTTACGAGGCTGAAAGCCCTGATGAAGCTGCCCTGGTGCATGCTGCTCATGCCTACAGCTTCACGCTAGTGTCCCGGACACCTGAGCAGGTGACTGTGCGCCTGCCCCAAGGCACCTGCCTCACCTTTAGCCTCCTCTGCACCCTGGGATTTGACTCTGTCAGGAAGAGAATGTCTGTAGTTGTGAGGCACCCACTGACTGGTGAGATCATCGTCTACACCAAGGGTGCTGACTCGGTCATCATGGACCTGCTGGAAGACCCAGCCTGTGGTGAGTCCCGCCTTACCAGGGTTCCAGGCACAGAGAGCCCCATAGTTTAAGAAGCAGTGTGGAATGGCAATAAGAAGTTCAAGTTGTAGTGTCATCTGGTAGAGCAGGTCCCAACTGGAATACAGACTCACAAGATGCTTTCCTCAAATATCCTTAAAACATGCTGCATTTTACAACTCCTTGACTTAGGGAATCACAGGGTTCACTAGCATAAAGACTGTACAGTCTTGTAGCAAATCAACATCTTTAACTTCATCCCAGTTTTCCAAGCTCATTTAAACATAGAATATCCACACAACAGTCTTTTGCAATAGAGCATCCATTATCTTACCATGAAACACACTGTGGTCCTAACTCTTCATTTTGGAGAAAAGCAACTCAACCCAGAAAGAAAAGTGACTTACAAGAGGTAACATGGTTAACTAATGCTAAATCCCAGACCCAGGTATCCTGAATTCCAGGTCAAAGCTCATTTCATACTGCACTGGGCTTGGCGTACTCTGTGAAGCCTCAGGTGTTCCTCTTTATTATCCTTTTCCCCAGCCTCCCCCAGATGGATTTTCATAAACTTGCACTGAGCCAGAAAAATGTTCCAACGTCCCGACATATCAGTGTCCAATTTTGGAACAGCATGAATTAGTGTGCAGCCGCTTCCTGATTGCTAACAAGGAGAAGACAGCTATGAGGCTATGATTCTCCCAGGATAGTAGCTTCCAGCCAAGCTTCAGAATTGCCCAGGCAGCCCTGTGCCTCCTACGTTATCAGCTATGGATCAGGGCCAAGAGGTTTAGTGGATTCATTAGTTTTTAGAATGGGAAGGGAGCTAATTAGTTCTCTTTATCCCCAGACTCTGGCAGACAAATGAATCCAGTACTTCTGAGTCAAGGGAGCCTCGGCAGCAGCCATCCAAGCTGCCCTGGAGATGCCTCTTTATTTGCTCCTCACCTGATTGCAAAATGGATTAGAGATGCTTTCAGTAAAAGACATACACAAAGTTACTGTAAGAATTGAAAAGCAAAACGTTGAAAGGAGGGAGAAAATAACCCCAGGTTTAATAATATTCATGGTGTTTAAATGTTCAATTTGATGCTGAGGTTCCTGGCAGCCTAAGCAAAAAAGGTAAACTCCAAAGCTTGCAAGTAAAACACAAAAAAAGTTTCATCTTAGGAGCTGGTGTCTCTAAAAATAAAATGTTGTAAATAGTGCTGAATCAGACAATACACAAATGAAGACTATGCTTAAGGCATCAGGAACACCTGAAAAATTAGAAAATAATCTTTGGAACAAGTTTTATATAAAAATAGCCTTGGAGTAGTATCATGGGAAAATTGGAGTTTTGTTGGACTTCATTATACTTAGCTTGTTGTTAAGAATTATATTTTTAATTTTGCATTATATACAATGATGGGTGAGGTGTACAAATTCTGTTCATTCTTAGGACCTCTAAAAGTCTCAATCCAGCCCTAGTAAAGAAGGATTCTGAAGCCTAAGCTCAGTGTTACAAGCGATTGATAAATGATGTCTGTGGCAGCTTAGAAAAGGGAAGTGGTGATGGCATCAATCCTGCTCCACACCAGCCAACCCTGGCTGAAAAATTCTTATTATAGAATTAGATAAAGGAACTGGAATTTCAAGAGAAAAAGACAAATTACCTCTGACAGAAACTTATGTGGAACTTCACAAAGGGGACTTTGAACAACACAGATATTTTTCACACTAGATTCATTGGAAATGCAAAAAAAAAAAAAAAAAGTTTTCTCTAAAACTATTTCTTGCATTGAAAGAAAGCCTAGCTCAGCAAAACAAATGTGGCAAAGAACTTAGCTAATGAGATCCAGGCTTGTAGATGTCTTGGGACCTAACTTAATATAAGACCTCAAGGAGAAGACAGAGAAGATGATAAATAGGCTTAGAGAACGGTTTCCAGAGTCAGTTGGCCATCCAGGGAAAAACTAAAAACACTTTAGGTAACAATAAAGATTCAGACTTCTAGTCCCCTGATTTCAGCTGGGCTTTTACTGGACTTGAGAATCTCTATTATTATTAAGGTGATTCTCATGCAAAAAGGTGTTCAGGAACAGTACCTTATACCACCTACCTTCCTTAAATAGCACTTTACTCAGCCAGGCTTTTGATGAGAAGATTAGAAAGCAGGCAATTTAAGGACTTCCTGCATTATCTTCCAGGGCAGCCTGACAGTCAGGAGAGCTCCTTTGTGGTTCTAAGGTGGACTGTAAGGGATTCCTTCTCTAAAGCATCTGTAGTCTACTAAAGAAGATTCCAGGGTGTTGGGGATGGGGATCCCTGAGCATTTGTACATGGCCTCATGGGGTACAATGGTTATTTGACAGTGCCTGACATTGATGTAGAAAAGAAGCTGAGAAAAATCCGAGCCCGGACCCAAAAACACCTAGACTTGTATGCAAGAGATGGCTTGCGCACTCTATGCATTGCCAAGAAGGTAAGAACAAATTCCTCCAAGCATGCTTTCAGTATCATTAAATAGCTGAATGGCCTTGACCCTGCTGCTTTTTCTTTATAAAAGACCCTTAGAGGTGGTTGTTTTAACATTTTTAAGATTAGCTGTTCTGACTCACCACAAAAACCGAAGACACCGACGATTTTGCTGAAGCCAAAATCTGAAGAGTTAGGTCCCATATCCGTGTGCCTTTGCCATGACCTGCTTTTTATTATATATGTAATGGGTAACCCACAACTCATGAAATAATTTTTTCAGTTATAATTTTGCTTTCCAATGACATTTTTTAGATTTGTATTATTTTCCTTTAAATTGAGGGAGCTTTTGTATAGTCACATAAAAATCTAGATTTCTGGTTTCTTTGAAAAATTTAGAGGATCTGGCCAACCCTGTCTTTATTCTGGAATGGCAGCAATCAGCTGCAACCAGGAAGAAGTTGATCCTATGAGGAGGCATATGTTCAGCTGTGTTCTGTGGTTGACTGCAGTCCTTACCACTCCCCCATTGCATTGCACTCAGCCTAGCCATAGTTTTGTAGATTACCTAACTCACGCTTTGCAGATCTTTGACTTTGCAGCCTCTGCAAGAAAGGCAGGCAGTGAGGGCTGTGAACTGGACACTGACTGAAACACCTAAAAGCAAGCTAATAGGGATCCTATCATGGGCATACATTTCTAGATGGCTAGAAGTGGTTTTTCTTGCATAAATCTCAAGGGCTTTTCATCTCTTTTATTGTTCTTGGGGCAGCATTAGAGATCACGAGTGCCCACTTTAAAGCCAGCCACCTGGGTAGTAATCCCAATCTCAATGCTTTTAGATGTGTGACCTTGAGTAATTTCATCACATTTTTTAGTTTTATCTTTTTTACAGAGATATGGTGCTAATCAGCCCTCCCTCATGTAGTTGTCATGGAGATTAAAGTAACCACATGTGCAGCATCTGGGACAGCGACAAATGCTTGCCACTACTTCAAATCGGAATTAGACACTTATCACCTACTATTTTCTATTTAAGTTATCTGTGCATGTTTTGCCTCCCCTAATGGACTAGGTTTCCTCAAAACCAAAAGGCCTACCTGTGTCTCTTTGGTTTTCTCTATTGCTCCATGCAGAGAAACTCAAGGAATATTTGATGCTTGGACAAAATAATCTTTCATTGCTCTAAGATACCATATGCATGTAATACCAACAGAAGGGTCTAAAAGTGCTATGAACTCTGAGGGAGGAAGATGTGGCCACTAGCTGGATTATTCCAGTTTCTGGGCACTCCATGTGTATGGCATCATGCCTGGTGGAGTGCTCTACAGGCTATGCAAGATCTAGCTGCTGCTTTCTTTCCAGCCTCATTTCTGAACTTTCTCCACTTTTCTCTCCATCCTTCCACCACCTGAAATATTCAAGGAACAGAAGGAAGGCCAAGTTCATTGCTGTTCCAGAGCCTTAACTCCTGCTCTTGCCCTTGACTGACACTTTGTCACTGGATCTCAGTTTGCATGTCATTTTGTCGAGGAAACCTGAACTTCAAAAAGAAGGCATCCCCCTATTCAGTTATTCTTCTGTCCCATCATGTTTCCTCATATCACCCATTTTTAAAAAGGTGATTATTTTTAAAAATTATTTACTTGGATAATACCTCTCACCCTCCACCAGCATATAAGCTCAGGCATACAGGGACCTAGTCTGTCCAGATCATCTCCAGTGATCTGAGCACAGTAGGGGCTCAACAGATTTTTGGTGGTAATGAAACACAAGGATAACTATTCATTGATTTACATATTTTAAAAAATCATTAAGAATAAAGCCCCATCTAATTATGTAGGGAAGTTCAAACAGGCCAGTAGGAGGCCCAGCAGATGGAAAGAGAGGAAATTATCTTGTTGATCCACCCAAGGTTGTTAAGCAGCCTTTTCTTGTCCCATAGGTTATAAGTGAAGAAGACTTCCGGAGATGGGCCAGTTTCCGGCGTGAGGCTGAGGCATCCCTTGACAACCGAGATGAGCTTCTCATGGAGACAGCACAGCATCTGGAGAATCAACTCACCTTACTTGGTAGCTAAAAATAAGTCACCATTATAGGAAAAAAGGAATGCAGCAAGTTGAGAAGGGAGCTCTTGGCCCCGATTCTGACACTACTAGTATGTCTCCATT
Organism: Saimiri boliviensis; assembly: GCF_048565385.1. NCBI lineage: Eukaryota > Metazoa > Chordata > Mammalia > Primates > Cebidae > Saimiri > Saimiri boliviensis. Next base: position 21,962,989 of record NC_133468.1, read on the forward strand.
AGCAACCTTCCCTGGGGTTGCCTTCCAGGTATTTGGGATAAATGGGCCATGCCAATACCCAACCCAGATGCCACGCACAGCTTCCTGAGGATGCCCTGGGAGCATTCCTGCACTCCCTGCTAAAAGAAGCCTCTGAGTTTGGCTGCTTCTCTTCCCTTCATTCAAATGTTTGCTAAGCACCTACTCTCTTCCCTTCATTCAAATGTTTGCTAAGCACCTACCATGTACCAAGTGATAGTCTAGGCTTTGGGGCTGCAACAGGAGCCAAAAACTCTGCTCTCCCAGAGGTTGGAGTCTAGTGAGGATATTGGATGACTGAGCAAGCAATTTCAACAAACTGATGAGAGCTAGGCTAACAGATGGGCCAGGTGGGATGGAAGCACAAAGTAGGAGATGCCAGCCTAGCCCAGAGGTGAGGGAGTGTCGAGGAAGGCAGTGAACTGAAAGCAAGAAGAGAAGCTGGTCAGGAGTGTGGGAGGACCCAAATGAAAGCCTGGAGGTCTGGGACTGGTGGGAAAGAGAGTGCTGGGGGAAAATGATGGAAGGGAGGAAAGGTCAACGGGACCTAGATTATGAAGGGCCATGTCAATTACCTGCTAAATGTTTGGAGAAGGCAGAGGGTGAAAGCAGGGACAGATCTGTGCTTTACAAAAACTGCTTTGATTGCTGCAGCATGAAAGTTAGATTGCTGCACTCAGGGATAGATGAGAAGCACAGACACTGGTTAAGAGACAGTCTGTGCTTCTGTTGGAGGAAAAGCATTGCCAAGAAGCAAGGGGGAGCTTTATTGATCAGGATTAAGGTCCTCACATCCCGGGAGCAAAATCTTGGTAAGCAATGCCCAAACAGCGTGCACTGACCACATGGCAAAAAGCCTTCTTTATTCTTGGTGGACAATGCTGACCTGGGGATGAGGACCAAGTTCTAGACCTGTCATGACCTTGCTGTGTGCCCAGAGACACACTCCTCTGAGACTTGTCTTCTCCTCTGGATGAGTCACATGCCTCCAGCTGCCCAGCCAGACAGGAGTTCAAGGGGAAAGATCCAGGGTCACTGTAAATTGGTGATGCTGGCAAGTAGGATGACTGACAAGCTGAGGAGGGGGAGCAGGATTAGCATACGCATTAGCTTCCCACATCCTTCAGCCTTTGGTTTCCTGTGTCAGCTGCAGAGGCCCCTGCTTGCTGCCTCATAAGGCCCCCTTTAAAGCTAAACCCAAGAACTCACTTGAACAAGAACCAAAGGATGGCTGGACCATACAACTGTATTTAATACAAGATGCCACTAAAAAGTCATCCCATTCAGGCACCTGATCCCCTTCTCCCCTCCCTGAGGTTTCTTTTGTTTCAGGACAGCACTCTAGGCTCGGTCTGTGAGAGATGTGCCTCTAGTTCTTCTGTGTGAAGAGAACATACTTGTCAGAACCTGCCAGCTTCCCCTAGCTGGAAAAGGTTTTCACAACCTTCCTGTTTCATTTTCTCTTTCACACAAATAAATGTGTTTTTCCTCCTCTCTCCTTCACTCCAGCTCACGTAATATAAATCAGCTTCCTCTCACCTTCCAGACTAATGCTTGAAGGGGAAGATGAGGCTTGAGCCATCATTTTTTATGGGGTTGTTTACCTGCGCATGTGGAACCTCAGGTACAAAAAACAGGCACATTTCCGGAAAGTGGGGTTCTTTATCTCCCCTCAAGACAGCTTGGAAAGGAGAGGACTGGGCTATGAAGAGAATTCAGCTTTCCACCAAGAAACTGGCACAACACTAAAAAGCTGTAATGCCTTCACACAGTCTCAAAATATGAAATGATCTTTTCAGTATGCATCTAGTGTAACCGCTTTGCCAACCTATTGTCACTCTGGATTATTAAAAGAAACAAAATGCCGTGCTCCTGCCCAGAGTGAAATGGGTAGCCATTAGTCTGTGATCTGAAATGAATCTCAATTGAAAAGCAGATTTATTTTTGCTTAATCACTTAGCAGCTATTCAATATTTGGGTATATATTCATCAGGGCTGGTGCAAAGCTTGAGAGCCTTCAAAAATTATGGAATCTGCCTGTTTAATTCCCTCCAAGAATATTCTCAAAAATGTCAGTTCTATTAATTCTGCATTGATCAGTTGCAGGGCAAAGATTTCAGCCTTTCCATTGCTATTCCTATTGCTGCTAGGCCAGTCCAGGCCACTGTTACCTCTCCTCTACACTCCTGCCTGGCCTCCTCAGTAGCTTTCAGCACTGAATCTCATCCCACTTTTCCAATCTCTAACCTGTTCTCTAGAATGATATTCTTAAAAGTCAAAACTGATTATGTCACTCCCCAGCATCACACCCTGGAATAGCTTTCTTTGCTACCAAATAAATTACAAACCCCATAAGGCCCTGACAAGGATCTGCACAATCCAGCACCCCCGAGCTCCTTCTCCATCCTCATCTCTCACCTTGCTCTGTCTCCATTTCTGTATCTTCCTCAACTCTAACCTCTGAGACTTCACACATGCTGATCCTTCTACCTGGAATTTTCCTCCTCTGCACCTCTTTGCATTATCTCCCAGGTCTGAGTTTAAGTAGCACTTCCTCAGCAAAGCCCACCCTGATTTGCCAGGTGAAGTTCAGATTTCCTGGTATATATTCACATGGTACCCTGAATTTCTCTCATTATATAGCTCAGTTATAAATTCTTATTCAATGACCTTTGAACTCAGAGGAAGAGACCAGCTGTATCCAGTTCACTGTCATATCATGGATGCACAGCCTAGCACAGCGATGCTATCTTATAAGTGTTGCCTGGCTTCACAGGGCTTTGGGGAAATTAAACAACTACTCTTTTACCATAAATGTGAACTCCGTTGTCTTTGTTCACTCCAGGAGCCACTGGCATCGAAGACCGGCTGCAGGAAGGAGTTCCAGATACAATTGCCGCTCTGCGGGAGGCTGGGATCCAGCTCTGGGTCTTGACTGGAGATAAGCAGGAGACAGCAGTCAACATCGCCCATTCCTGCAGACTGTTAGATCAGACCGACACTGTGTACTCCATCAATACAGAGAATCAGGTGAGGCGATTCTCTGTATCTACAGATATTAAAGTGCAGAGCAGCCCTCAGCCAAGAGGATGCAGGCTTGTAGGTGGGATTTGGGTGCACCAGGGAAGCACCCAACCCCCAACAGATCACTGAATCTTGGAGTCTGGAGGATCCTGGAAGTCATCCAGCTCAATATCCTTTATTTCACCCTCACACATAAAGGGTGGCTGGCTGGTCTCTTTTACATTACTTCTGGCACTGATTATTAGAGCGCTTAACCTCTCCCAGATTCCACCGTGGTCCAGTCTCCCCATTTCCCCACAGATAAGGTAACTGAAGACTACTGGGACTGAGTCACTTGCTCGGGTTTACCCTGCTTGTTTCCGATAAGTACAACTAAGTCTAGAACTCTGTTCTCCTGCTGAGCTAGTGTGATTTACATTCTGCCACACTGTTTGCTTATGGAAACTCAACTGTCAGTTTCTTTCTGTTTAAGACTAACTTATCCACTGAAAAAGTCCCAATTAAATTGAAATTATTCTGAGCTTAAAATTTCAACATCAATTTATATGTCAAGCTGGTCTGCCACGGAGTAAAAACCTGAAAGGAATAATACATGAAGCCAGTATGTGTTTATGGCATAAGAAAAAGAAAGAATGAAGCAAAGTTCTAAAAATTGCATGTTTCAACCAGAATAGATTATATGGGTGGCAGGGAGTGAGGTTTAGAGAGAAGAATGGGAAAGTTAAAGAGGCATATTCAAAGCTATAACACAATTTTGATTTTAGGGGGAAGTTATCTGTTTTCACAATGCAAATTGCAGAAGGCAAAGTTCCATCACATCTTCTTGGCTGATGAAGGTGGGAGGCGGGCATTGAGATGTGTGCTCCTATCAGAAGCAAGCAGGGATTAGATTCCATGGTGGATATTAACCAGAAGAGCACTGTACTGCAGAGGTGTGGGCATAGGCCCCTAGGGCACCTGCACCTAGGATACCATGGAGAAAAGAATGGAGAAAAGGGAAGAAGACAGAAAAAGGAAAGGAGGGAGAGAGGACACTAAGCTCTTTAAGTTTTGCCTGAGGTTGATGTAGACCCACAGTAAAATGTTGGGGAGGTTTCTGTTTTACTTTTATTCCATGAAGCAACAATATACACCTCTTTAAAAAAATAAATAAATAAAACTAGTATAGATTGTGAAAACTGCCAGAGGACCTTTAGATGAATTGGAAAAATCATTTACTTTCCTGTCAGGTGCACAGATTATTAGATTAAACCTTAATGAATTTTCAAAATGAAAATAAGCTCAGGGAAAACTTGGCTTTAATATTATGCTTAGGAAGAAAAGTAATTTTCAGCTTGCTTGAGTGCTTGATCCCCGTGCCTGCCTGTCCTGCTTGTAATGGAAATTCAGTTTGCAATGATTCTTTCACTCCAGGTAATGCTAGAAGGAGAACATCTGCAAACCAATGAGGCAGCCAGCCAGAGGGAGATTGAGTGAAGTACCATGTGTTCTGCTAAATGCCATGCATTCCTGTAGGAAGTTGAAGATATGCTCCTTGGTTAAATAGCCAAAACTCCTAAGGAACAGTCAGCCATACTCCACCTTTAATCCAGTCCATGACAATTCTTTCTGTCCAGTATCCTCCAGGATAGTGCCTGAATCCTCAGCCATGCCTACACGCTTCAGCTCACTAAACCTGTAACATTAGTCTTTTTATCGCTTTACCTGGGATGAAAAAATATATATATATATGTTAAGCCAGAAACTGGGGAAATACATTCTAAATCTTAGATTTATTTAAACCCTAGTTTAATGTAGTTACATATTCAGTAAATATTTCCTCCAAGGTTTTTAATTTGCCTAATTCCCTATGAATCGATTTAGGATTACTATCTCTTTGCTAGGTGTGTTAAAGCACTAAGCAAGTTATGGGATCTACCTAGACCTCAGAATTCCCTTCCCAAAGATGAGAGAATTACTAACTAATCACTGGAAGTGTTCATCAGTCAAGGAATTTTAAAAGGGAAGCCCATCAGACTCACAGTGGATCTCTTAGCAGAAACCCTAAAAGCCAGAAGAGAGTGGGGGCCAATATTCAACATCCTAAAAGAAAAGAACTTTCAACCTAAGCTTCATAAGCGAAAAAGAAATAAAATCCTTTATGGACAAGCAACTGCTGAGAGATTTCATCAACACCAGGCCTGCCCTACAGGGGCTCCTGAAGGAAGCACTAAACATGGAAAGGAACAACCAGTACCAACCACTGCAAAAACATACCAAACTGTAAAGACCATCAACACTATGAAGAAACTGCGTCAACTAACAGGCAAAACAAACAGCTAGCATCAAAATGGCAGAATCAAATTCATACATAACAATATTAACCTTAAATGTAAATGAGCTAAGTGCCCCAAAAAAAGACACAGACTGGCAAATTGGATAAAGAGTCAAGACCCATCAGTGTGCTGTATTCAGGAAACCCATCTCACATGCAAAGACACACATAGGCTCAAAATAAAGGTATGGAGGAAGATTTGCCAAGCAAATGGAGAGCAAAAAAGAGCAGGGGTTGTATTCCTAGTCTCTGATAAAACAGGCTTTAAACCAACAAAGATCAAAAGAGACAAATAAAGACAGTACATAATGGTAAAGGGATTAATGCAACAAGAAGAGCTAACTATCCTAAATATATATGCACCCAACACAGGAGCACACAGATACATAAAGCAAGTTGTTAATGACCTTCAAAGAGACTTAGACTCCCACACAATAATAGTTGGAGACTTTAACACCCCACTGTCAATACTCGACAGATCAATAAGACAGAAAATTAACAAGGATATCCAGAACTTGAACTCAGATCTGGACCAAGCAGACCTAATAGACATCTACAGAATTCTTCACCCCAAAACCACAAAATACAAGTTCTTCTCAGTACCTCATCACACTTATTTCAAAATTATTCACATAATTGGAAGTAAAACACTCCTCAGCAAATGCAAAAGAACAGAAATTAAACGGTCTCTCAGACCACAGTGCAATCAAATTAGAACTCAGGATTAAGTAACTCACTCAAAACCACACAACTACATGGAAACTAAACAACCTATTCCTAAATAACTACTGGATAGATAATGAAATGAAGGCAGCAATAAAGATATTCTTTGAAACCAATAAGAACGAAGACACAATGTGCAAGAATCTCTGGGACACATTTGAAGCAGTGTCTAGAGCGAAATTTATAGCACTAAATGCCCATTTGAGAAGTGAGGAAAGACCTAAAATCGACACCCTAATGTCACAATTAAAAGAACTAGAGGAACAAGATCAAACAAACTCAAAAGCTAGCAGAAGACAAGAAATACCTCAGATCAGAGCAGAATTAAAGTAGATAGAGACACAAAAAAAACCTTCAAAAAATCAACAGATCCAGGAGTTGGGTTTTTGAAAAGATTGACAAAATAGATTAACCACTAGCCAGACTAATGAAAAAGAAAAGAGAGAAGATTCAAATACACTCAATAAAAAATGATAAAGGGAGTATCACCACCAATCCCACAGAAATACAAACTACCATCAGAGATTACTACAAACACCCCTATGCAGATAAACAAGTAAATCTGGAAGAAATGGATAAATTCCTGGACACTTACACCATCCCAAGACTAAACCAGGAAGAAATTGAAACCCTGAATAGACCAATAACAAGGTCTGAAGTTAAGACAGCAATTAATAGCCTACCAACCAAAAAAAGTCCAGAACCAGTTGGGTTCACAGCTGAAATCTACCAGAGGTACAAAAGGAACTGATGCCATTCCTTCTGAAACTATTCCAAACAATACCAAAAGAGGAAATCCTCCCTAACTCATTTTATGAGACCAACATCATCCTGATACTAAAACCTGTCAGAGACGCAACTAAAAAAGAAAATTTCAGACCAATATCCATGATGAATATTGATGCAAAAATCTTCAATAAAATACTGGCAAACCACATCCAACAGCACATCAAAAACCTTATCCATCACGATCAGGTCAGGTTCATCTCAGGGATTCAAGGCTGGTTTAACATCCACAAATCTGTAAATGTAATCCATCACATAAACAGAACCAGAGACCAAAACTACACAATTATCTCAATAGTACAGAGAGGGCCTTTGACAAAATTCAACAGCCCTTTATGCTAAAAACTCTCAATAAACTAGGCATCGATGGATTGTATCTCAAAATAATAAGAGTTATTTGTGACAAACCCACAGCCGACATCATACTGAATATGCAAAAACTGGAATCATTCCCTTTGAAAACTGGCACAAGACAAGAATGCCCTTTCTCACCACTCCTATTCAGCATAGAATTGGAAGTTCTGGCTACGGCTATCAGGCAAGAGAAAGAAGTAAAAGATATTTGAATAGGAAGAGAGGGCATTAAATTGTCCCTGTTTGCAGATGACATTATTGTATATTTAGAAAACCCCAAAAAAAAGTTTATTTCAATCAATAAGACTTTCATAAACATAGTTCAAACCAATATGATCAATGCTTCATGCCACAGTTCTTAGCACTCTTCATGGAACACAACAATGGATTCCCAGACGGAATTAGGAAGCCACAGTTTAACTAGTAATAATCCTGACTCCACTACTAAGTTTGGATGATCTTGGGTGAGTTACTAAAGATCTTATTTCAATCTCCTCATCTCTAAACTAAGATCACTAGTACACACCCTATCTACCACACAGGAATGTTCTGAGGAACAAAAGGGAAATTAAGTTCCTTTTGTTTACGTATGGAGAAACAGCACCATACCAACATGACATATTGTCATTATTTACCATCATATTAGCAGTATTTATTATGCCATCCTTGTATCTGTCTCCATCTCGCTCAGCTATTTTTACTCCCATTCATAAGCAATGTCTTCCATTTTGGCTGTTAATTTGGTTCCAAATTAATATTGCTTTGGTATTATGTCAAATACTGCAGAGAAATGTGAAAATTGGAGAACAACCTGTAAGTAATCTCTGTAGTAGAGTTTTATGACTATCTTACTAAAGTGAAATTGTTAACATGCATTTCCAAGTTTGCTTACGTATACCATATTATTGTTACTCTTTATAGGAGACCTGTGAATCCATCCTCAATTGTGCACTGGAAGAGCTAAAGCAATTTCACGAACTACAGAAGCCAGACCGCAAGCTCTTTGGGTTCTGCTTACCTTCCAAGACACCACCTATCACCTCAGAAGCTGTGGTCCCAGAAGCTGGATTGGTCATTGACGGGAAGACATTGAATGCCATTTTCCAGGGAAAGCTGGAGAAGAAGTTTCTGGAGTTGACCCAGTATTGTCGGTCTGTACTGTGCTGCCGCTCCACACCACTCCAGAAGAGTATGATAGTGAAGCTGGTGCGAGACAAGTTGCGCGTCATGACCCTTTCCATAGGTACCCATCATGCTGAGATACGGGTGGCACCTTGGCAGGGAAGATCTGATGAGAGGCTGGATCAGAGGTGGGAGGTCAGGTCTCAAGTCAGAATGCTTAGGCTGTGAGTCGTCCTCTTAGAGGGAGAGAGTTCAAAATGACAATCGAGATGCAGCAGCTGGGGGATGAAATGGGACCATGCAACCAAGTTCTTGGGACTAGCAAGTTAGCTAAAGAACAATGAGGACTTAGATGAAGCTCAAAACCAACAGAGGCCTTGAATTCAGTACAACCAGATAGATCAAGAAATGTTGCCATCAATGATGTATACTCAGACTATCTTAATTCTGGGATGCAGATCATTTTCCCTTTAAAACTTTATACATGGCACAACATCACGTATTTAAGGATTTGATATTATTCTGAGTGTTGTTGGCTGGTGGAGAGATTTTAAAGATTGGTACTCTCTTATGTTTAATTTTGTGTGTTTATTTCTAAATATGAGGCCAGCACAAAGCATATAGCTAGATGCTAGCATTGGTTGCTAGCATTGGTTGATGCTAGCATTGGTTGATGAAGAATTTTTCAGAGGGGACTAAACTTTAATCATGTTAGGACAGAGAAATTAAAACTGCACTTACTTAACATCTTTCAGGAACAACCAAACCCGGTTTAAAGGAATCTTCATGATCTTCTGTTACCTTCAGCCACATCTCTTGTTGTGGCCACCTTTCCCTCTCCAACATTTGCCTTTCCATATTCCAGCAAATGAAACTGTTTACCATTCTCCATGGACCTTGTCCTCTCTCACTTCTGGGACTTTGCACAAGTTATTTCCTCTGTAAAACACTTCTTCCAATCCCACCTAACTTTGCTTTCCTCTGGGGGTTCCCACAGCACCCAGTATTCATAGCTCACTGTCATACCTTCTGTGATGGCCTCAGTAGACCGTGAGTTCCTTGAGTAGAAAAATCATGTCAGCCTAATTCACTGTTGGATCCCATGCTCAGCACATACCAAGCACATAGTAAATATTGCATTCACTTAGGGACATTCTTACAGATGCTGCCAGCCTCTCCTCCTACACAGGCATGGGAAAAGATTTTCTTTTCTGACATTTCAAATAGGAACCCTATTAAACATGATGGTTTTGTTCCTGGTCTTCAGGTAAGAACAGTAGAGAATAATAACAAGAGTGGGACAGAAAGAAAGCAGAGAGCAAACCTTTAGCAAAGACATCCTACTTTTATGCCCGGAATCATCCTCTTCAGAAATTCAGACACACACAAGGTAGTAGCCCAAGAATGATTCTCTGAGGTCAGATATTGGCTTCACTCCCACAGCAGCAGAAAAAAAGCCAGTGTGGCGAGAAATAGCATGGTTTCACACCTCTAATTCTCCTGGTTCACTAACAGAAGAGGTTAAAGCTTGGATTTGTTCTGCCATGGGGATGATTAAAATTATGCATTGCTATGCAATCAAGAAAAAAAATAATTATTTTAGAATGAAGGCTACTTACGGCAAAATTTTTAAGACCAATAAATGTATCACCATATAACTAGGAGAAGAATCATTCTCTCCCTCTCATTCCATATTCTATACCATAATAATATAAATTTAATTGTGGCTTATTCTGAGAAACTACTAGAAAACAAGTAGGGCCAGGAAAATAATCAAGTTCTACATAGTCTACAACAAGGGTTGGCAAACTATGGCCTGCAAGCTAAATCCAACCCATGGCATGTTTTTGTATGGATATTAGGAATGATTTATTTTTCAGTGTAAAATTTATGAAAGACTAATAGCCTTTCAACAAGAACAGTTGTTCAGTTTTGCTTCTTGGCTCACAAAGCCTGAAATAGTTACCCCCTTACCCTTTACAGAAAAAGTTTGCTTGAACTTCCACCTAAAAGATAAAGCACTGGGGAGAGTTCAGCTTCTGAGGAAGGCCTTACTGTATAGAGCTATCTTTGGCTACTTAAATTTAATCAAATTCACCAGCAAAATTTTTATAGTCACAAGTGGCTACTGGTTGCTGTATTGGACAGTGCAGATATAGAACATTTCATCACCAAAAGATCTTGAGCAGTCTTGGTATTGAATACAACTGTGTGTGTATATGTGTGTGTGTGGGTTTGTGTGTGTGTGTTTCTATGCCTTACCTCCAGTTTTATGAAACAACTCAGTTCGTTGAATGGGAACTCAGTGTGATTGTATTTCAAAAACACAAGTCAATCTCATTTTTGTATACTGAGAAACAAAACAGAATGTCATCCCTCTCCTTGGAAACCATTGACAATCTGATAATTTCACTGTCCAAAGTGTCCAGTTGTCTTGATATGGTCAGTATTTCAAGTTTGACTGAGGGAAGTGCATTGGCCCTGGAATCTGAAGGATCAAGTTCCATTTCTCCTGGGTCCTTTCTCTGGCTGGATTACCCTTGCCAAGTTTCTAAGTTGCTCAGATTCTCCATTTGGTTATCAGTAAAGTTTATTATAACATTTATGAGGGCATTTTTTGGGGGGGAAATGCCCAAGTCTCTTGATTACCATTCTATCCCCAGTACCTAATGTTGTGCCTAGAAAAAAGACACTTAGTAAGTCCTATATTTGTTGAATGGTAAAGAAAAAGGTAGGATTTCTTGTCTAAAGAAAAAAAGACGTCTCCCAAGCTAGTACTACAGCAATGACTTTCTATAGAACTATTCAATGTTAAAAGGATCCAGTTAAACATAACTGGGGACACTTGAGAGCTACCTCATTGTCACTGAGTAGTTTTACCAGAAATAAAGACACCTCATGACCTCTCTTCTTTCAGGTGATGGAGCAAATGACGTAAGCATGATTCAAGCTGCTGATATTGGAATTGGAATATCTGGACAGGAAGGCATGCAGGTATTGTTCTCTGTAACTGTTCTTGTTTCTTCCTTCCTTTCTTTGGTCCTTAGTTGAGATATAAGGAATTCTCCAGAATGTTGGAGAAACTTCTCCCTGAGAACTTCTCCCCACATCCAAAGTTGCAATGCCCTCCCTAAGTAATGACAGACAGAAGGAAATCTGAAATCATTTTGTAAATGACATTTTTGTCCTGACAGCCAGTTTGACCCACAAACTGCTTGGTATACTTTCATAGTGTCAAAATTTAGTCAAAATTCAGCTTGGAAGAAGCATACTAACTTGACTGCTAAATTTTGCCATTAAAACAGAGAACATTTTGTGGGTTTTCAGCCATTAACAATTGTATTTCCACCACCAGTGTAGACATTCAGCACTGCCTAAATTTTCTGATGAGGATAGAGAGCATTGACTGTGAAGCCACAGAATAGTTCTGAAATGTTACCCCTTGAATATCTCCTATACGCCAGCAATGTGTTAGACCAGAGCTATCCAACCTTTTGGTTTCCCTGGGCCACATTGGAAGAAGAATTGTATTGGGCTACACATAAAACACACTAATACTAACTATAGCTGGTGAGCTTTAAAAAAATTGCAAAAAGTCTCAATTTGGGGCCTCATTCAAAGCCATCTGGGCCACATGTGGCCTGCAGGTTGCACAAGTTTCTGTTAGACAATTCACATTTGGTATCTCATTGAATTTTAATCATCATTACACCCTGTATCTTAGGGATTGCTATTCCATTTTTAGATAGGGAAACTGAGGCCCGGGGAATTAGCCAAACCAAAATTTATACCAGGATTTATAAACAGGCATGTTCAGTGTTCACATTTTTAAAAGAGTGCTATAAACTGTGTCTTGTTCTGAGTAATCCCAGGGGCAGAAGACATATTTCAGCTCCATGTGAAGGAAGAGCTGTCACCTATCAGCTCCATCTGTGAATGGAGCCAATAGCCTGCCTCAAGTGGGGGTGAAGGGTGTTCAGAGGATTGAAAATTACTTGAATGGAAGCCCCTACTCTCTGGCTAACCATCACATGCCTAGCATGGTGCCTGACACATACTGGGCCACAGTAAATGCTTATTGGATAAATGAGTGAAGAGCCCTGCCTAGACCCTTCTGATCTGCCATCCTTGAATTCTAGTGAGATTTGGATTTCCCAGAAGGGAGGGTGGGGTGTCAGACTCTAAAAAGCTACCCAAGAGGGACCACAACAAGGGGTCTTTAGGACTCTGTTGGCCCCAGGCCTAGACCAAAGCAGCGCCCTTAAGAGAGTCCCTCTGGGGCAACGGCAGCCATGGATGGAAGATGATATATCTTCTTTCCCCTCTCAGGCCGTCATGTCCAGCGACTTTGCCATAGCCCGCTTTAAGCACCTCAAGAAGCTGCTGCTTGTGCACGGCCACTGGTGTTACTCGCGCCTGGCCAGGATGGTGGTATACTACCTCTACAAAAACGTGGTGAGTAGCCTATGGCATCCTCCCACCCAGACCTTGGCAGTCTTTGCCATGGGGCCAGATCTCCCCCTAGCAGTGGGCAAAGCACCTCAACATCATAAGGGAATGAGTCAGGCTGGCATGGTGTTGGATCTTGAAACTGTTCCTTAATAGCTCTGTGACCTCGAGCTAGACACTTCACTTTCTATTTTTGTGAAGTTATTGTGAGAATTGGCAATGCTATATGAAAATCACCTGGCACAGAGAGGGCACAAATGGCTGCAAGTGTGGACTCTGGAGTCAGACACGTTGGGTTCAAATCCAGACTCCCACGTATAGTAATGTCGCTAAATTTCCATTTCACCATCTGTAAAATGGGGGTGGTGATAGCATCTTTTTCATATTTGCTAGGAGGATTAAATGAGAGCTTGTATATAAAGTGATCAGCCTATCATAATCATCTATAAAATTAGCCATTTTGGGTTATATTTGTTGCTGTCATTACTCTTGGAGTTAAATCTCATAAATGAGATTATCTTATTGTAACGAAGGATTTGAAGAGCTAGTCTGACCTGTGTCTTAGCGTTCCTCTCTGTGTAGAGCCAGCTCAGTGCCAGAGCTATATACCTCATGCCTTGGGAGAGTGAAGGTGAAGAGCCCCTCACAGAATGTAAGGCTGGAGCCCATGGCTCCAACTTGAGACCTGCACATCACTTCAGTACCCCTGAGCTTTCTTTCAGGGAGTTCCTGGAGGGCAGGATGCTAAATAAAATATCTACTTGGCAAAGATATTTGAGGTGCAGAGATTGTCTGGGCAATCTTACTGGACTCCAGCATGCCATATGACCTTGAAGAAACTGAGGCATACAGAGATTAATTGATCTTTTCATCAATAATATGGGTAGACTGACTCTGTGTCAAGAGGCCTTAGTGTCAGAGCTCTGAAAAGCATATAGCCCTATATACCAGGGGTCCCCAAACTTTTTACACAGGGGCCCAGTTCACTGTCCCTCAGACCGTTGGAGGGCCGGACTATGCAAGGTGTGACACCCTTCACATCCAGCGCTGCTGCCTCCACTATCCCAGACAGTGGTATACAGTGTCACAGGCCCAGCACCGCCTCCAGTGCTGTATACAGGGATGGCGGTGATCAGCCTGTGACACTGTGTATGCAGCATCCTGGACATCTGCAGCAGTGGTGGGCCTCTTCTGTGGGAAGCCCACTGCTGCATGTTTCACCTATTATAAGACACCTCTTAAAAATAAGATAGCCCCCGTCTTTTGGGGGTAAAATTAATATAAGACAGGGTCTTATAATAGGGGAAACACGGTGTGTAGTAATGTGGGGGGAGACTTTTGGGCAAAGGGAGGTTATAGGGGCCATTATATTGTTGTACATTTGGGGGAGTATGGGGGCCATTGTACTGTGTAGTAATGGTTATAGTGCTTTGCCTTTCTTCCTACTTCTGCTGTTATTTCACACTGCTTCTGGTGATGTGGGGCGCTGCAGCTGCAGACTGGATGTGCGTCATATGACGCGCTTCTGTAGCCGTGACCCATGCATCCCGCGTCACTGGAAGTAGTACTATACTAACAAGTATGTTGGTTTCTGTCTTGTTGATGAGGGCCCAAAGCAAACATGCCAACTGAAGAATTAAAACTATCAGAGGGTTCTTGTTTGAAAAGTCCTTTATTAACAGCAGGTATAGGAAAAAGTCAGAACATTGTTATACTAAGGGAGGGAACAAAAGACTGAGTTTTTTGTTATCTAGTTCAAAGGCTTAGAATAAACCCCAAGATCCTCCAAACAGAATTTGACTCCTCCTTGAATAAGTAAAAGGAGAGTATTCAGACTAGGGTGATGGAAGAGAAACATTAGCCAGGTAGCAGCTACAAAATTGCATTTTTCTCTTGCCCCAGTCTTTTTTTCAGACTCTGACAGTCACTTTTGCTCAGAAATGACTTTCTGTGCAAAGTTCAATGTATATGTAAATAAACAGCATGACAAAAGTAATGTAAATTCAATCAACTCGATGGCAATATTATCTCAGCAAGTCTACACAAACAAGTCACTCCATCTGACTTGAAACTCACTTTGAGAGTGAAAGACTGTTTACTTAGAATTCAAAATGCCCCCATTTAATTTTTTTTTGGCAGCTCAAGGAATAATTCTTTTGAATAAGCACAGCCTCTTCTCTGCATTAAATTTGTGAAATAGAAAAGAAAATGTTTCCAACCAGCCACGCTTTCAAAGCTTAAATGATATTTATTCCCAGCCCAATGTCATGCTCAAAATTGCGATACTGATGCCACATTATCTCCCTGTTGTAATTAGAAGGTAGAGAACTATGACTTCCACATCCGAAACCAATTTCAGAGGGGATTAAAACCTGGCCTGCTCTGAAATTTCAACAATGAATTAATTACTGCACTGTAGCTTCTTGATAGAAAGAGCAGGCGTCCAATCTCAGCGATGCTGCCACAGGGTTCGATGCACTCCCTGCAAGGTACAAAGATTCCGGTTAAGCAGAAGTGAAAAACAAGATCTTACCAGGGCCTCAGGAGGAAAGAAGCACTCTGTAATGTTAAAACTCCAGGATGAGTGTTAGAATGGAGCTAAGATTAACTACAGCAATTGAAACAGCAATTGAATGTCTGCTGTGTGTCAGGAACAGTGCTGAGCAATGGTCATAGAGCAGGAATCAAGCCAGTCATGGCCTGCGGGAGGCTTCCTGTCTACATCTGGGCTCAGGAAGCTTTTTCTTCAAAGAGCTAGACAATAAATACTTCCAGCTTTGCAAGCTGTACACGTCTAGAAGAGTCTAATTGTGTAAGTCAAAGACAGGACTGAGAAAGTTTAGAGGTGGTTAAAGGGAACGAACTTTGAAATTTCAGATGCTGATTGTACCACTCTCTAACTGAATTTGGGCAAGGGGCAACGGTATCTCAGAGTCTTGCATTCTTCATCTGTAAAATGGGCCTAATGTTAATATTATTGTTAATATCAACATGTGATATATTAGTACAATATATAGTGCTATTACGATCAGCTCAGCAATATTAATCTTGCAAGGTTGTTAGAACAAACTATCATGTGTATTGTACATCCAGTGATATACTAGATGCTAATATACTGAGGTTTATCTCACTCCTGGCGCATATAGAAGGTCAAATTTTATAACTGATGTTACTACTACTAATAGCCCCTCCAAAATAACATTGACCCGGCAGTTTAAAAATAGGAGTTCCAGCTTGAACAAAAAACTGCCAGATGATTCCTTGCAAGACCCTTCACATTTCTGTGCCTCTGCCCCCACATAATTGAGAAGTTCTAGTCCTAACTGCAGGACCAGCTGCTTATATGTATGACCTTGGTCAAATCACCAAACCATATCGCAGAATGGTAGACAGTAACAGTGACCCAGCCAATCCACAAGAGAGGAGATCTTGAGTGGGAAAAAAGCTTTAGAAAAAAATGAACAACGTTTTGGCAGATTTTCCCATTCACCCTTCTGAGCTGCATGACCATTAGGAAAGTATAGTGAAGTCAACGTTCTCACGAGGTCATCCTCCTACCTGGTGTCCTGCTCATGGTTCAATCTTTCTATTACCCCTTCGTCAGTGGCATCCCTTTCTATTATCACGTTACCACCATTCATATTTCACATGCCGTGTTCTAAGTACTACTATTCCCAGCTGACAGGTGATAAAATGTTTAGAAAGGTTAAGCAGTTTGACTAAGGTCACACAGCTAGTAAGTGACAGACTGGGGATTCAAAATGAGGCCTCTCTGCCTCCAAAATCTGTGCTTTTAACCACCATAGTACAGTAAGTCCTCACTTAGTGTCATCAACAGGTTCTTAGAAACTGTGATGTTGAATGAAACAATGTTATTCCAGAACTTTCCCTACAGTATTTTGCTTGAAGTTGTAGTTTCTAAGAACTTATTGGCAATGTTAAATGAAGACTTACCGTTCACTCACCTTAAACAAGTTGGTGGAGTTTCCTTCAGGTCCTAAAGAATGTTAGCAGTGGTGGTAGTAACAGCAGCAGGTACTGCTCCAAGAATTAGAATTATCTCTAATCCTTACATAACCTTGCATGAGGAATGAGGAAACTGCCACTCCAGTAGTTCCCAGAGCTCCCAGGCAGCAGCTGCTGACCGGGTACACACGGGGTCTGACTCATAAGGCCATGCTCCTTGCCTGCAGTGCTACGTCAACCTGCTCTTCTGGTATCAGTTCTTCTGTGGTTTCTCCGGCTCCACCATGATCGATTACTGGCAGATGATATTCTTCAATCTCTTCTTTACCTCCTTGCCTCCTCTCGTCTTTGGAGTCCTAGACAAAGACATCTCCGCAGAAACACTCCTGGCATTACCTGAGCTATACAAGAGTGGCCAGAACTCTGAGGTAAGGGGAACCCTCCACCAAGGGTGGTGACTTCAGGTTCTTACTGACTTCTTCCTTCCCCATGGAGGCATCAGAGGAAGAGCTGTATGCTGGGGTCAGAAGCCTGCATTCTGACCACTGTTCCGTCACTTTGAGTAACCCCTCTCTCCCTTTCTGACCTATTTCCCATTTGCTATTGAAGGTTTTAGACCAGACTAGTGGATATTTTAATTATTTCTTAACTAAATCACACATTAATATTGAACTGCCCTAGTGGAAGGGGAAGAGGCATGCGGAAAGATCTATCCCTTTCAGCAGACCCCTCCAGGATCTGAGATACAGTGAGAGAACCCCTAAAGCCCAGTCTGGGAATCCTTGGGATTTACAGCTACTTTGCTTTTCACTGGGTAAGGTGTACAAATGCTTCTCTTTCCTGTTAGGGAAGGCAAAACTTAGAACCCAAAATTACATGTGTTTTAGGACTTGCTGGTATCAAATAGACTAAGGCGGGCCTGAGAAGCCATCTGGTGGCTTCCTAGAAGGCCCAGAGAGGCCACACTGCAGCACTGAATGATTTAGAGAAGTCAGACAGCAGGCACTCCCAGCACCAGCAAGAAGCTGAATCAAGGGACCCTGAATGTCTTGAAAAGGGAGCTCTGGGAAGAGGGACTTTGCAATGCCAGAGTATCTTTGCACCTGGAGGAAAGGAGGGCAAAGCCAAATGTGGTGTTTTAAAGCTGGCAATTATTTATAGACAAGCAGCAAGCCCAGTTGTAACCCAAAGACAAGAGGAGAAAGCAACATAGTAGCCCAAGCAGTCCAGACAAAGGGGATGTGGTAGGAGGGCATGTGCATCTTGGTCTGTTCTAAGTTTACCTTTCCCATCAACGTGCTGGCTGCATAACAAATATATCTAAAAGAAGTTAATGAAGCAAAACCCAAAAATGGTAAAGGTTTCACTTTTCCCAGGGAAGGCACAAAGATTGAAGTTGAGCTTGAGAAACTCCTGGGAATCTGTGATTCAGGGCTATGATTGGGATCTCTCTTTCAGATGCCACTTAGAAATTTACAATCTCTACACTTACCAAGTTTGTAGTAGCACTAGAAATACAGCAAAGAGTGATGATAATGAATAACCAGGTACTTGCTAGGCACTAAGGCCTGAGTACTTACTAGGTACTAAGTCACAATGGCATTTAGTCCTCTTTAACTCCAAGGAAATAGGCTGTATTATTTTTGCCCACATTTCATGGAAGAAAAAACTAGTTCTCTGAGCAGTTTAGTAATTTTCACGAGTTTACACAGTTGAACTGAAATCTGTCACCCCCAAGTCCGTGCTCCTAATTACTCCATTCTATTGCCACAAATACAAGAGTAAGTGTATGGTTGCCTGTCCCAGCCACTGCAAGAAAGTTGCTTGCAAAGAATAGAGGCTTCCTATAAGAGTGGTAATTATTGGTGTGTTCTCTCCTGGCAGTGCTATAACCTGTCAACTTTCTGGATTTCTATGGTGGATGCATTCTACCAGAGCCTCATCTGTTTCTTCATCCCTTACCTGGTAAGTCATATAGTCCCATTCTAACCACATACATTGCAGAGAGGAACTGGTCCTTTTTATATAAAGTTCCAGACTAGCAGTGTCTTTGTGGACACTTTAGAGCAGAGGTTCACACCAGTGACCTGCAAGCTACATCCAACCCAAGGTGTATGAAAAGTCAAAACACTACCTAAAGATTTTGGTTTCTGTTGGCACTTGAAAAACTGAAAGCTATATTTATACTGGATCTTTTTTTTTTTCCTCGTAGCAAAAATCTAGACTTGACTTTGAGCTGGGCTCACCACTTAAGCATATTCTTTAGTCTCTACCTCTCCCATTTGTCTTATTACACCTGGCCATCTTTTGTCATTAACTGTTTCCTACTTCAACACTGAAGGTATTTGAATTTACTACCCTTGATTTTTATATAGACTTGTGCTTCAAAGATTAAGGAAGCTAGTGTTCAGGCAGCAAGTTCTGATAATGAGATACTATATTATCTGAAAAAAAATAACAAGAATGCAGATAGCAAGGGATACCAGCCCAATCTCAATTTGATTCCTCTGTTTAAATAGTGCAATTTGATTCCTCTGTTTAAATAGTGCAAATTTAGGTAGCAAGCAATATATATATATATATTCTTTCTGGGCATAGGGAACAAGATCGGAAACAGTTACCACCAGGTAAACACTGTTGCTTATCCAGCCTCTGGGTTCATATTCTTTCATAATTAGCAAGATTACGGAGTTAGAGGAGGCAGGGATCTTGTGCTTTGCTTGAATTTCCTGGCTTAAAATACCCTCCCTGGCCAGGTCTCTGCTTGGCTTTCCTGCTTTATCTTTTGCCCTTGGGTATGTGCTACAGACCTACAATGTAGGACTCTTTGGAGTTCTACAAACCCTTTGTTTTCACCCTTAGTTCTGACCTTTGCTGAAACTGCATTTACCCTCTCTTTCCAAGTGATTAACTCCTCTTATTCTGATCTCAGCTAATCTATCCTCTCGTCTGTGTTTCCAGGGTACCTTGTACTTGCCTCTATTATAGCACTTACTTCCTTAAATTGTCCCACATCTGCCCTGCTAATAGACAAAACTCATTTTGTAGGCAAACAGAGAAGTATCTTCAGCTGTTAGCATAGTGTTTGATGGGCTTTCAGTAATTCTTCATTCATTCCACAATGGTTTTACAATCCCCATCTTGGCTTACTCTTGCAAATATCATGTCTAAATTAGTCCTATCAGTTCCTTTCTTGTCTTGATCTGTTCCATGGATCAGTACCACGTGGATAGCAGCTAGGTACCTCCTCCTTCTCCATTGACAACTGCCTTCATTGATGCTTTATAATCATGTTGTCAAAGCCAGTTTAAGTTCACAGACATATCTGATAATGACTGTCTGTTCCTCCTCTGCAGACCTATAAGGGCTCTGATATAGACGTCTTTACTTTTGGGACACCAATCAACACCATCTCCCTCACTACAATCCTCTTGCACCAGGCAATGGAAATGAAGACATGGGTAAGTGTCACTGAGCCCCTTTGGCTTAAAAATTGTGCTCCTGTCCATTGACTATACTCAAGTTTCTGAATTGTTTCACTCTGTGTTATTTATCCACTCAATAAATACACACTAAGCTCCTACCTATGTCCCACCTGTACAGAGAAGAAAGTGGTGAAAAAGATAAAATTCTGGCCTCAACTTGCTTTTCATCTAGCCAGGATGTTAAAACACATATAAAATAAGGAGGCAAGTAGTTGCAAAAATAGATAATACCAATTGATAAAAGGTTCAGGGGTATGGCCGGATATGGTGGCTCACGCCTGTAATCCCAGCACTTTGGGAGACCGAAGTGGGTGGATCACCTGAGATCAGGAGGTTGAGACCAGCCTGGCCAGCATGGTGAAACCTTGTCTCTACTAAAAATAAAAAATTAGCTGGGTGTGGTAGCAGACACTGGTGATTCTAGCTGCTCAGGAGGCTGAGGTAGGAGAATTGCTTGAACTCGGGAGGTGGAGGTTGCAGTAAGCTAATATCCTGCCACCACATTCCAGCCTGGGTGACAGAGCACGACTCCATCTCAAAAAAAAAAAAAAGGTTCAGGGGTGTTTCAGAAACAAGGAAAACCCTGACCATACATACCTGAGGCTGTGTTAGGAGACAATTCCACCTATTTTATTTTAATTTTAGGGTGAATAATTAATTAGAAACCTATGTCCAGGTAACCATATCTCAAGCATGTTCAACCTATCACATTTTGATATCTAAGAAGGCACTGTCACTTTTTTGACTAGATTCTTCTAGTCAGTGATAACTATAAAAACAAATATCATACAATTCTATGCCTGGTGTCTCTACATGATTAGCATGTATTATTTAACCTCCCAGAGCCCTGTGAGTTAGGTGTTTTTTTATTCCCATTTTACAGATTTAGAAACACGGTAGATGCAATAAGGTTAAATTTGATTAAGCAGTGCAAGATAGAAGCAAGTTTTGAACCCTGGCAGTTTAATGTGAGCCATTAACATCCATGCTAACAGTGTAAGTAGATAAGATTGAATGGTACATGGGGACCACTTTACAGAAAGATTTGTCCTTAGCCATGCTGAAATGTCTTTCTAGACACGCAAGTATTAAAAATTTGGAAAATGGCCTCAAGTAGGCTCAACGTGTTCCTCCATTCTGCAGTGGAACTCCCTACTCCAGCCTCCTATCACCACTATCGCAAGCTAAAAGCGGGCCATAACCAGCTGGACAGTGGCCAATAAGAGCCACTCAAGGGTAGTTTTGGATCATGGAGTTCTCATTTTGAAAACTCCCTTTCCTATTCAGCATAGTATTGGAAGTTCTGGCCAGGGCAATCAGGCACAAGAAATAAAGTATATTCAAATAGGAAGAGACAAAGGAAAATTGTCAGTTTACAGATGACATGATTGTATATTTAAAAAAAAAAAATTTCTTAGCCCAAAAACTCCTTAAGCTGATAAGCAACTTTAGCAAAATCTCAGGATACAGTCAACGTGCAAAAATCACAAGCATTCATATACACCAGCAATAGATAAGCAGAGAACCAAATTATGAATGAATTTCCATTCGCAGTTGCTACAAAGAAAATAAAATACCCAGGAACGCAGCTAACTAGGAAATTGAAGGATGTCTTCAAGATGAACTACAAATCACTGCTTCAGGAAATAAGAGAGAACACAAACAAATGGAAAAACATTCCATCCTTATGGATAGGAAGAATCAGTATGGTGACAATGGCTATACTGCCCAAAGTAGTAGTATAGATGCAACGCTATTCGCATCAAACTACTATCAACATTCTTCACAGAATTTTTAAAAACTACTTTAAATTTTATATGGAACCAAAAAAGAGCCTGTATAGCCAAGACAGTCCTAACCAAAAAGAATAAAGCTGGAGGCATCATGCTACCTGACTTCAAACTATACGAAAAGGCTACAGTAACCAAAATGGATAAATAAACCAATGGAACAGAACAGAGACCTCAAATAACACCGCACATCTACAACCATCTAATCTTCAACAAGCCAGACAAAAACAAGCGATGGGGAAAAGATTCCCTATTTACTGATTGGTGCTGAGAAAACTGGCTGGCCATATACAGAAAACAAACTGGACACCTTCCTTATACTTTATACAAAAATTAACTCAAGATGGATTAAAGACTGAAATGTAAACCCCAAAACCATAAAAGCCCTAGAAGAAAATCTAGGCAATGCCATTCAGGGCATAGGCATGGGCAAAGATTTCATGATGAAAACACCAAAAATAATTGCAACAAAAATGAAAATTGACAAATGGGATCTAATTAAAAAGCTTCTGCACAGCAAAAGAAACTACCATTAGGGTGAATAGGCAATCTAGAGAATGGGAGAAAATTTTTGCAATCTACCCATCAGACCAAGGTCTAATATCCAGAATCTACAAGGAACTTATACAAATTTACAAGGAAAAAAAATCCCATCAAAAAGTGGTCAAAAGATATGAACACACACCTCTCAAAAGATGACACTTAATGTGGCCGACAAACATGAAAAAAAGCTCAACATCACTGATAATTAGAGAAATGCAAATCAAAACCATAATTGATACCATTTCATGCCTGTCAGAATGGCAAGTATTAAAAAGTCAAGAAACAGTAGATGCTGGCAAGGCTGTGGAGAAATAGGAATGCTTTTACAATTGAGTGGATTGACGGGAGTGTAAATTAGTTCAACCATTGTGGAAGACAGTCTGGCAGTTCCTCAAGGATCTAGAACCAGAAATACAGTTTGACCCAGCAATCCCATTACTGGGGATATACCCAAAGGAATATAAATCATTCTACTATAAAGACACATACACATGTACGTTTATTGCAACACTATTTACAATAGCAAACACATGGAACCAACCCAAATGCCCAACAATAAAGGATTGGATAAAGAAAATGTGGTACACATACACCATAGACTATTACGCAGTCATAAAAAAAGAATGAGATCATGTCCTTTACAGGGACATGCATAAAGCTGGAAGCCATCATCCTCAGCAAACTAACAAGAACAGAAAATCAAACACTACATGTTCTCACTTTTAAGTGGGAGATGAACAGTGAGAACACATGGACACAGGAAGGGGAACATCACACACTGGGGACTGTCAGGAGGTGGTGAACAAGAGGAGGGAGAGCATGCAGAGCTTAAAACCTAGATGACAGGTTGATAGATGCAGCAAACCACCATGGCACATGTATACCTAGGTAACAAACCTGCATGTTCTGCATATGTATCTTGGAACTTAAAAAAATTTTTAAACCCTCTGATCCAATTTGTGCCAGTGACAGACATAATGAAGTGATAAGACAAAAGAAAGGCATAGCCAGGCTTAAGTACAGGACAGTTTTCTCCATGGGCCAGAAACACCGGAAGGGGCTGCAATACAATGAGAAACAGAAGGGGAAGAGAAGGCACTGGGAAAGTTCAAACTGCAGACTTTCTGGAAACCAGGACATGACACAGATCTTGACAATGGGGACTCTGGCTCCTATAGGGTAGGGCAGTCTGGAACCCCATCTACTACTGGGTCTAAAGTTCACCTTCTCAAGAAAGAAATCTAAGAGAAAGATAACAATGGCAAGCTGTTTGATACTAGAAACCACCAAGCTAAGGAAACATTTAGAATTCTTGAAAATAAAATATAGTCATTGAAATTAAAACTACAATTTGTAGGATCCACTCTAGATCAGACACTAGCAAAAAAAGAAACTGCCAAATTGAAATGTAGTTTTAGAAGCTTATCCAGAATGATACATAAATATGAAAAATAAGAGGAAATGGTGGCTGGAACAAATGGGCAGCCTCTTTAAAGAGGAATCTCAGGAGGAAAAAAGAATGATGGAGAAGCAACATTTGAAGAAATTGTCATTGAGAATGAAAATATCAAAAATCTGGATGTATTACCTAGATATTTCATAATTAAACTATACAGTGTAAAAGATGCAGAGACAACCCTTAAGTCTGCCACAGACTATAGACAAATTACCTGAAAAGGAACAGTTAGGCTGATGACCAAACAATAAAAGCCACAAAGACAATGGAGTAACTATCTTCAAACTCCTGTAGAAAAACAACTAGAAAAGCTACACTATTAGGGGAGAGATCCAGGATGGCCAATTAGGAGCAGCTCAGGATTGCAGCTCCCAGTGAAAGTGCAGAGGGTGAGTGGATGCCGTATTTGCAGATGGATTTTTATTGCCCACAGACCAGGAGATTCCCAGGTAGAGAAGCCCCACGGGTTGCCAGTGCAGCTGGTTTGGCTGACGTGGCTGTTTTGCTGGCACCCCAGTGCAGAGGTTCTCCATACAAAATACATGGGTCCGGGCGCCATTTTAGCTGGCAATTGGAGCTCCTGGGGGACAGAGTCGCCCATTCACCTAATTAAAAAGGGAACTGAAACAGGGAACCAGGCCAGGAGAATCCCAGGCAAAAAAGCGCCAGGAATCTCACTGCGGCTGTTTCAGCCAGCACAGTGGGTTGCCACATGGGAAATCACACAGATTCCGGGGCCTTTTCAACAGGCGACTGGAACACCTGGGAGAGAGTTGACTGTTCAACTTAAAAAAGGGGGGCTCTGAGGCAGGGAGCCAGGTCATCAGGCTCGGCTGGTCCCACACCCACAAAAAAACAGCAATCAGAAATGTTCTGGATTGAGAGTTTCACAGCAAGCACAGCTGAACCTGGGATCTCTGTAGGGGAGAGGTATTCGCCATTACCTAGGCAGCCCACCACTACGGAGGTAGTTTGCCATTGCTGAAGCAGCCCACCATTGCCAAGGCAGGCTCCCATTACAGAGACAGTCCACCATTGCCAAAGAAGTTCTAATTACACTCGTATAAACAGGACTGCAGGGAAGTTCACACAACTGGGCAGAGCCCACAGCATCTCAGCAAAGCCTCTGCAGGCAGAGTGACTAGGCTGCCTCCTCGCTGGGCAGGGCAGCTCTGAAAAAAGGCAGCACAACAGAAACTCATAAATAAAGCCCTAACTCCCCAGGACAGAGCATCTGGGGGAAAAAAAGGGGTGGGGGTTATGAGTTCTGCTGCAGCAGACTTAAACGTACCAGCCCAGCAGCTCCGAATGAGCAACGGAGCTCACAGCTCAGCACTTGAGCTCCTATGAATGACAGACTGTCTCCTCAAGCAGCCCCCTGACCCCCGTATATCCAAAGAGTCACCTCATAAGGGTGAGCTCAGACTGACATCTGGCAGGTATTCTTCTGGGACAAAGATAGCAGAAGAAGAAACTGGCAGCAACCCTTACTGTTCTACAGCTACTACTGGTGATCCCCAGGCAAGCAGAGCCTGGAGTGACCTCAGCAGTCCTACAGCAGAGGGGCCAGACGGTTAGAAGAAAAACTAAGAAACAGAAAGAAATAACTTCATCATCAACAAACTGGACATTCACTTAAAGACCCAATCTGAAAGTCAGCAACTACAAAGATGACAGGTGGATAAATCCACAAAGATGGGAAGAAACCAGCGCAAAAAGGATGAAAACACCTGAAATGAGAACGCCTCTCCTACAAGAGATCATAACTTCTCACCAGCAAGAGAACAAGGCTAGATGGAGAAGTGTGATGAATTGACAGAATCAGGCTTCAGAAGGTGGGTAATAAGAAACTGCTGTGAGCTAAAAGAACATGTTCTAACCCAATGCAAAGAAAATAAGAAATTTGAAAAAAAGATTTGATGAAATGCTAATGAGAATAAACAGCTTAGAGAGGAATATAAGTGAATTGATGGAGCTGAAAAACACAAGAACTTCACAAAGCATATACAAGTTTCAACAGCCGAATCAACCAAGCAGAAGAAAGGATATCAGAGGTTGAAGATCAACTCAATGAAATAAAACGAGAAGGTAAGATTAGAGAAAAAAGGGTAAAAAGGAATGAACAAAGTCTCCAAGAAATATGAGACTATGTGAAAAAACCTAATCTACGTTTGATAGGTGTACCTGAATGTGACGGAGAGAATGAATCCAAGCTGGAAAATACTCTTCAGGATGTTATCCAGGAAAACGTCCCCAACCTAGCAAGGCAGGCCAATATTCAAGTCTAGGAAATACAGAGAACACCACAAAGATATTCTTTCCTCGGCAACCCCAAGGCACATAATCGTCAGATTCACCAGCATTGAAATGAAGAAGAAAATGCTAAGGGCATCCAGAGAGAAAGGTCAGGTTACCCACAAAGGGAAGCCCATCAGACTCACAGCAGATCTCTCAGCAGAAACCCTGCAAGCCAGAAGAGAGTGGGGGCCAATATTCAACATCCTTAAAGAAAAGCACTTTCAATGCAGAATATCACATCCAGCCAAACTAAGCTTCATGAGTGAAGGAAAAATAAAATCCTTTGTGAACAAGCAAGTACTCAGAGATTTCATCACCACCAGGCCTGTGTTACAAAAGCTCCTGAAAGAGGCACTAAACATAGAAAGGAACAACCAATACTAGCCACTCCAAAAACATACCAAATGGTAAACAGCATCAACACAATGAAGAAACTACATCAACTAACAGGCAAAACAACCAGCTAACATCAAAATGGCAGGATCAAAATTACATATAACAATATTAACCCTAAATGTAAATGGGGTAAATGCCCCAATGAAAAGACACAGATTGGCAAATTGGATAAAAAGCCAAAACCCATCGTTGTGCTGTATCCAGGAAACCCATCTCACATGCAAGGATACACAAAGGCTCAAAATAAAGAGATGGAGGAAGATTTACCAAACAAATGGAGAGCAAAAAAAATCAGAAGTTGCCATTCTCCTCTCTGATAAAATAGACTTTAAAGCAACAAAGATCAAAAGAGACAAAGAAGGACATTATGTAATAGTTAAAGGATCAATGCAACAAGAAGAGCTAATGATCCTAAATATATATGGACCCAATACAGGAGCACCTAGATACATAAGGCAAGTTCTTAATGACTGACAAAGAGACTTAGACTCCCACACAATAATAGCGGGAGGCTTTAACACCCGATTGTCAGTATTAGATCAATGAGACAGAAAATTAACAAGGATATCCAGGACTTGAACTCAGACCTGGAACAAGCAAACCTAATAGATATTTACAGAACTCTCCACCCCAAATCCACAGAATATACATTCTTCACAGCACCACATCAAACCTACTGTAAAAATTGACCACATAATGGGAAGTAAATCACTCCTCAGCAAATGCAAAAGAATGGAAATCATAACAGTCTCTCAGACCACAGTGCAATCAAGTTAGAACTCAGAATTCAGAAACTAACTCAGAACAGCACAGCTTCATGGAAACTGAACAACTGGCTCTTGAATGTTGGCTGGATAAACAATGAAATGAAGGCAGAAATAAAGATGTTCTTTGAAACCAATGAGAACAATGACACAACATACCAGAATCTCTGGGACACATTTAAAGCAGTGTCTAGAGGAAAATATATAGCAATAAATGCCCACGTGAGAAGCAAGGAGAGATCTAAAATCGACACCCTATCATCGAAACTGAAAGAGCTAGAGGAGCAAGATCAAAAAAATTCAAAACCTAGCAGATGACAAGAAATAACTAAGATCAGAGCAGAACTAAATGAGATAGAGACACAAAAAACCCTTCAAAAAAAATCCATAAATCCAGGAGCTGGTTTTTTGAAAGGATCAACAAAATAGACCACTAGCCAGATTAATAAAAAAAGGAAAGAGAGAAGAATCAAATAGATGCAATAAAAAAATGATAAAGGAGATATCACCACAGATTCCACAAAAATACAAGCCATCATCAGATTATTACAAACAACTCTATGCACATAAACTAGTAAACCTGGAAGAAAGGGATAAATTCCTGGACACTTGCCTCCTCCCAAGCCTAAACCAGGAAGAAGTCAAAACCCTGAATAGACCAATGACAAGGTCTGAAGTTGAGGCAGCAATTAAGAGCCTACCACCCAAAAAAAAGCCCAGGTCGAGATGGGTTCACAGCTGAATTCTACCAGACATACAAAGAGGAGCTGATACCATTCCTTATGAAACTATTCCAAACAATCCATAAAGAGGGACTCCTTCCCAAATCATTTTATGAGACCAACATCATCCTGATACCAAAACCTGACAGAGACTCAGCAAGAAAAGAAAACTTCAGGCCAATATCCATGATGAAGATAGATGCAAAAATCTTCAATAAAATACTGGCAAACTGATTCCAACAGCACATCAAAAAGCTTATCCAGGATGCAAGGCTGGTTCAGCATATGCAAGTCTATTAATTCACCACATAAACAGAACCAAAGACAAAAACCACATGATTATCTCAATTGGTGCAGAGAAGGCCTTTGACAAAATTCAACAGCCCTTTATGCTAAAAACCCTCAATAAACTAGGTATTGATGGAACGTATCTCAAAATAATAAAAGCTATTTACGACAAACCAACAGCCAATATCATACTGAATGGGCAAAAACTGGAAGCATTCCCTTTGAAATCTGGCACTAGACAAAAATGCCCTCTCTCACCACTCCTATTCAATATAGTATTGGAAGTTCTAGCCAGAGCAATCAGGCAAGAGAAAGAAATGAAGAGTATTCAAATAGGAAAGGAGGAAGTCAAATTGTCTCTATTTGCAGATGACATGATTGTGTACTTAGAAGACCCCATCATCTCAGCCCAAAATCTCCTGAAACTGATAGGCAACTTCTTCAAAGTCTCAGGATACAAAATCAGGTTATAGAAATCACAAGCATTCCTATACACCAATAGCAGACTTAAAGAGAGCCAAATCGAGAATGAACTGCCATTCAAAATTGTTACAAAGAGAATAAAATACCTAGGAATTCAACTAACAAAGGATGTAAAGGACCTCTTCAAGGAGAACTACAAACCACTGCTCAACGAAATAAGAGAGGACACAAATAGATAGAGAAACATTCCATGTTCATGGTTAGGAAGAATCAATGTTGTGAAATGACTACACTGCCCAAAGTAATTTACAGATTCAGTGCTATCCCCATCAAGCTACCAATGACCTTCTTCACAGAAGTGGAAAAAACCACCTTAAACTTCATATGGAACCAAGAGAGAGCCCACATAGCCAAGTCAATCCTAAGCAAAAAGAACAAAGCTGGAGGCATCATGCTACCTGACTTCAAACTATACTACAAGACTAAAGTAATAAAAACAGCATGGTACTGGTACCAAAACAGAGATATAGACCAATGGAACAGAACAGAGGGCTTGGAGGCAACACAACACATCTACAACCATCTGATCTTTGACAAACATGACAAAAACAGGCATTGGGGAAAGGACTCCCTGTTTAATAAATGGTGTTGGGAAAACTGGCTAGCCATGTGCAGAAAGCAGAAACTGGACCCCTTCCTGACACCTTACACTAAAATTAACTCCAGATGGATTAAAGACTTAAACATAATACCTAACACCATAAAAAC
Source organism: Saimiri boliviensis (assembly GCF_048565385.1). NCBI lineage: Eukaryota > Metazoa > Chordata > Mammalia > Primates > Cebidae > Saimiri > Saimiri boliviensis. The sequence goes on from NC_133468.1 coordinate 21,992,678, forward strand.
CCTAGAAGAAAACCTAGGCAAAACCATTCAGGACATAGGCATAGGCAAGGACTTCATGACCAAAACACCAAAAGCATTGGCAGCAAAAGCCAAAATAGACAAATGGGACCTAATCAAACTCCACAGCTTCTGCACAGCAAAAGAAACAGTCATTAGTGTGAACTGGCAACCAGCAGAATGGGATAAAATTCTTGCAGTCTACCCATCTGACAAAGGGCTAATATCCAGAATCTAAAAAGAACGAAAACAGGTTTACAAGAAAAAGCAAACAAGCCCATTCAAAAGGAGGGTGAAGGATATGAATAGACATTTTACAAAAGAAGACATACATGAGGCCAACAAACACATGAAAAAAATGCTCATCATCACTGGTCATTAGAGAAATGCAAATCAAAACTACACTGAGATACCATTTCATGCCAGTTAGAATGGCAATCATTAAAAAATCTGGAGACAACAGATGCTGGAGAGGATGTGGAGAAATAGGAACACTTTTACACTGTTGGTGGGAGTGTAAATTAGTTCAACCATTGTGGAAGACAGTGTGGTGATTCCTCAAGAACCTAGAAATAGAAATTTCATTTGACCCAGTAATCCCATTACTGGGTATATATCCAACAGATCATAAATTGTTCCACTATAAGGACACATGAACATGAATGATCATTGCAGCACTGTTTACAATAACAAAGACCTGGAACCAACCCAAATGCCCATTGATGAGAGACTGGACAGGGAAAATGTGGCACATATACACCATGGAATATTATGCAGCCATCAAAAATGATGAGTTCGTGTCCTTTGTAGGGACATGGATGAACCTAGAAACCATCATTCTCAGCAAACTGACACAAGAACAGAAAATCAAACACCACATGTTCTCACTCATAGGTAGGTGTTGAACAATGAGAATGCAAGGACACAGAGAGGGGAGCATCGCACACTGGGGTCTGTCAGAAGGAAATAGGGGAGGGACAGCAGGGAGTAGGGAGTTGTGGGGAGATAGCATGGGGAGAAATGCCAGATACAGGTGATGGGGAGGAAGGCAGCAAATCACACTGCCATGTGTGTACCTATGCAACAATCTTGCATGTTCTTCACATGTGCCCCAAAACCTAAAATGCAATAAAAAAATTTTAAAAAAAAGAAAAGCTACACTATTAAGAGTAAGGCAAAATAAATTCTATTTTCAGATAAAGTCTGTAAGGTTTACTACCCACAGGTCCTCACAAAAAGAAGGAACATACTTCTGCAAGAATATAAAAAACAAAAGCTAAAACTATGAGAAACAACATTAGGAAGGGCTATTCAATAGGTAATTAATTTATGCTAAAGCCTTTATAGTGGATAGAATAAAAATACACATTTAACTATACATTTTTCCATAAAAGTTCACTTGTTTTAGTATCTTAACTACTAAAATGGAATTTTAAAAAATCTGCAAAACTGGGGCCGGGCGCAGTGGCTCAAGCCTGTAATCCCAGCACTTTGGGAGGCCAAGGCGGGTGGATCACAAGGTCAAGAGATCGAGACCATCCTGGTCAACATGGTGAAACCCCGTCTCTACTAAAATTACAAAAAATTAGCTGGGCATGGTGGCGTGTGCCTGTAATCCCAGCTACTCAGGAGGCTGAGGCAGGAGAATTGCCTGAACCCAGGAGGCGGAGGTTGCGGTGGGCCAAGATTGTGCCATTGCACTCCAGCCTGGGTAACAAGAATGAAACTCTGTCTCAAAAAAAAAAAAAAAAAAAAATCTACAAAACTGTCAATTCTGCAGAATGTAGGAAACATGAAAAAATGAGCAAAGAAAATAATGGCAAACAAAAAAAATGCAAAATGAGATGTTTAAATATATCAGTACTCATAGTAACTTTAAGTGGATTAAATTCTTCCTCTAAAAACAAAAATTACAGATTGGATTTTTTCATCCAGCAAAAATAAGAAATGGACAAATTCACAATCATAGCTTGAGATTTTTATACAAATCTGAGAAACTGGCATAGATCAAATAGATTTAAAAAATAGAAGGGATATAGAAACTTTTAATCAATTATGTTTTATCTAATATATAAAACTTTGCTCAAACCAAATAATATACATTTTTTTCAGACATACACAGATCAGTTCCCAGAGAGAATTCTAAATCACAAAGGAATTTGAAAGAAAAAAAAATCCTAAAATCCATGTTTTCTGACAGCAGGTTATTTAAATTAGAAGCCAGCAATAAACAGGTAGCCACATAAAGCCTAACATGCTTAGAAATTTCGAAAGGCACTTCTAAACAACTTATGAAATAGAGTAAGTCATGATGGAAATTATAAATACCTCTTGCTGAATGACCATAAAAATACTAGCACTTTTAATGGCAAATACCACGAGTACTTTTGTACCAAACTGAGGGTTAGAAATCCCCTGGTTTGGGTTGCTCTCCAGCCCCAGCAAATCAATAATGATCTGTCTTAAGTAAGAGCAGTAATTCCTCTCCCTTCAGCAGTGATTGGTCCGGGGCGGGCACATGATCTAGCTCTTAGCCAATGAGAAGTCAAGTGAACTCTGGGACTTTCTTTTATTAATAGGATAGGGTCCTGAAGTAAAGCCTTTTGTCCCATCTTTCCTTCCTGCTTTTGTCAGTGTCCTGTAATCAAATAGTGTGTGGCACTGCAGCCACTGTTTCAGGCAGTGAGTTTAAGGACAAAGACAACTGCTGGAGATGCCAGAGCAGAAATATGAGAAGAGCTTGGATTCTTGGATACACTGAGCCTCTGCCACAGCTTTGGAATTGCCAGCCTTCGGATGTTTTGCTAGAAAAGATGATATTTCTTCTTTGTTTAAGCCACTATCAGCCAGGCACACTGTCACTTGCAGTTGTAAATTTTACAATGAATGCCATCACATTCCCAATGCCATATTCCCCAGATTACCTTCAGAGAAGGAAACTAAAGCTAGCAAACCCTTGAAGGTACAGGGATCAGCGTTCTAGCTAAGGTGTTTGGACTTTTCCTGGGTGGGAGATGTGTTCAGAAGACCCTCCCATCTCCAATGTGCCAACATCTACCTATGCTACTTACCTCTCCCTTGCTTCACGTCCTGCCATGGTTCCCCATTGCTTTTAGGATGGAGTCCAAACTCCTCACTTATGGGCCTGTAACATCTGGCTCTTGCTGTCCCCCTGGCATTACCAGTGATGCACACTTTTTGAATTTTGTGTGTGTTGCATTTCAAAAATAGTTTGAAACAAAGTTAACCAAGTAGCGTGAACACCCTGCTCCCTAATCTCAACTATACCTTCAACAGTATTTACTTCTTTTCCTCCACAGACCATTTTCCATGGGCTTGTGCTCCTCAGCAGCTTCCTGATGTACTTTCTGGTATCCCTCCTGTACAACGCCACCTGCGTCATCTGCAACAGCCCCACGAATCCCTACTGGGTGATGGAAGGCCAGCTCTCAGACCCCACTTTCTACCTCGTCTGCTTTCTCACACCAGTTGTGGCTCTTCTCCCAAGGTTTGAGCACTGGGGCTATTTTTCTTTCCTAGAGTTTCCAATCTCCCCTTAATAAGCCATTTTTATAACCCAAGAGTCAGGAGTTTGACTTCTGCTAAGATCCTTGAGGGTGCTGTTTCAGAAAGAGAGCTAGGATAGAAAGAACAACGAACAACCAGGAGGCAAATAACATGGACTGTGGTCCCAGCTTAGCCACAAAGTAGTGAAGTCACAAAGTCAGTGTGACCTCAGTTGTGACATCTATAAAATGGGAATATCAATTCCCACTCTCCTGCCTTACAGTTTTTGTATATGTAATAAGGAATTATTTTGAGCTGCTCTATGGCTCTTTTTTATATTAGTTCAGGAATCTCATACTCAAATGCCTACAGGAACAAGCCAGCAAGTGCAGCAAGCCAGATGGAGGGCTGACATTAGAAGAAAGAACTTCTCAGCTTCCATCATGGCCACAAAGAAAGATCAAATGCTTCAGAGTTGTCTCAGAAATTCAAATTGTACATGAAATGGCCAGTGTTTAAATATTATTCAAATTTGTCTAAACGTACCCCTTCCATACAAGACCTGCATTAGTCAAATAAATTATCCACGCTCAGGGACTACGTTGGATATTTCCAGGTTAAACCCTCTGCAGTAAATGTACCTTTTCCAGAAAAATAGCAACAGCAACTATAAATGCCTTGCCTTTCCTGGGAGCTCACTCTTGACATAGGCTCTCCCATCTAGCCTCTCATTTTGCTTTTGCCGTGAGCTAAGTGTTGGGCAGACCTATGGTTCTAGTACCCCGCTCATGGGACCGCTGAAGTACCAAGAGGGACCAGAATGTGTTCACAGGCCTAACACAAATCACAGTGGGAGCTAGGCTCTCCCAACTCAAAGGCCAGTGTTCTATTCTGCAGCCCACACTCTCTAGTCAGAGCAGTGAACTTGACAAATGATGTATACACAGGCAAGACTTAGCCTCTCTCCATCCCGAGGATCTCACAACCCTGAACGTCACTCTTAAGCATTTTATCATTCTAAGCTATAACCAATAGACAATTACAACATTATACAGAACTTGTTTGATCCCAAAATCAGAGAGCCATCAACCAGCCTTACTTCCTTTAATATAAGTTCGGTAGTTTGCTTAACTAGCTTCTCTTGTCCCTACCCTCTCTTGTCTTGTAACTTTATACTCTCTCCATAAACAGCAATCACTATCATGGATTTAAAAATTATTTTTAGCAGATGACTCTTCACCTTAAATTCCCAGCCCAGACCTCTCATGAATTCCAGACACATCTTTCTAGCAAGTTATTCATCACCTCCACTGGGCATATTAAGTCTGAGGAAACTGGGAGACATTTCTAATTGAATTCATGACTCTACCCTCTGTCACCACCACCACCCCAGAAATCTGGGTATCTCCAGAGTTTCTTTCAGTAAATACTACCCACTTAGGACAAAGGCAGGCCCCGGGAAATTATTATTGACATTACCTGCCAACTCATGCCTATATCTAGCCTTTCACCAAGTACTGACAGTTCTAGCCACGATGTATTTCTCAAACCCATCTACTATTTCCATTTCGACAGCCACTACTACCAATAGACTATTACCCTTTCACCCCAAATTACTTCAGTAGTCTCCTACTGAATCTCACTGCAGTCCATTAACATTGGCTCAAAGTGTGATCATGTCACCTGTTCATAACCCTCCAAGGGCTTACCAAGACCTCTGCAATAAAGCACAGAAACCATAAACCTGGCCCACAGTTCCTGCCGCTCTGCTTCTGCCAACCCCTCCTGGGTTGTATTCTCTTGCTTTTATCATCACTTCCCAAGCTTCAGCCAGTTGTACCTAGGTTTTGATTCTCATCCCCTTGGTGTGGCTACCTCCTATACATCTTGCAGTTTTCAGCTTTAGAAGGTTATTTTGTGTAAACCTTTCCCTCAAGCCACCACCTTCCTCCTCCATTCATTTATTCAACAAATACTTTTCAAGTCCCCACAATGGCCCAGGCCCCCAAGAAACTGAGCCATCAACACAAAAGACAAGATCTTTGCTGTCACGTAACATGTGAATCCAGTTATAAATGGAGGGACATTTCCTTAAGAAAGAAACAGTTAGGTGCTGATGGGACATGGGCTTGAGAAATATGTAGTGGGTGGAACTGTCAGCACTTCCTTCCTTGAGGAAGAAGCATTTAATTTCAGTGAGCAGGATTCTGACACTCTCATTGCCTTCTCTATTTATAACTATGTTCCTGTGTTACATTGCAGTAAGGACCTTGTCTTTCCTATTCATGGCTTAATCCCTTGGGGGCCTGGCCCATTGTGGCAACTTGAAAAGCATTTGTTGAATAAATGAAGGGAGGAGGAAGACAGTGGCTTGAAGGAAAGGTTTACACTAAGGAAATTCCAGTTTTGAAGCAAAAACTCAAATACTTCCTGGAACATATACATGGTCCCTACGACCTCCCGGGCGAGATGAGAGAGAATGGAGAAAAGTTGATCTGGTTCCATGAGATCTAATGTAATTTTCAGAAACCTCTGGGTGGTCCCCCTGCAGCTTTTAGACATAGTGGAAGAATGGGCGCCTTCCTGCTTATAAGGCTTTAAACATAAAAAATTTTTAAAGACTGTCTTTGGGAATGACCCTAGATGTACTCCAGGCCAAATGGATTACTTTTTAGATAAAGCAATGGACATCCAGAAACTAGATGTGAGTTGCACAGTGCCACAAACTTGTGTATATTTTCTTCATACAGCACATAGTTTTATTCACATTCTCACCCCTTTTCCTTGCCTACACTTTCAAAGAGAAGATTCTAAACACAGAAAAAGACACCCAATTCCAGAGTCTACTACAGACTGTATGCAGCTTGGCAGGGGGATAAAAACCTTGAGTCAGTCAACAGGGAGATCCTAACATCTCAGGAGACCTTGGGAATCTCACCTCACCTCTTAGGACCCTTACTTCTTTATCGGGAAAATCGTGGTAATATGATGACACTGTCAAGTCAGCAAGGTCCACAGATTCAAGAAAAGTATATGGATTTTAAAACTACTTTAAAATCATCAAGTTTCACAAAGGCTTAACATGACAGAGCAATTAAATTTGCCTAAATTGGAGTAGCCCAGAAATAGAAAGGACTGCTTTGTGCATGAAGAATAAGAGACAAGTCTTTGGATTCAGAGTGCGTGCTCCTGACCATAGCTCAACTACTGTGTGCCTGTAGACAAATCATTAAATCTCTCAGTCCCTCAGTTTCCTCATTTGTATGCAGAAGCAAACAAAAGTAATAACTGCATAGGATTGTTGGGAAAATAAAATGAGTTAGTAACACGTCAAGCACTTAGAGCAGTCCTGGTGTATAATAAATGTTAGCTTTTATGTTTTGTTGTTGTTACTTTTGTTGTTGAGCTCCCCAAACTAGAGGTGCCCGAACATGGATTTAATAATCATCAACTAGGAGTGCAGTAAAGAGGATCTTGCCCTGGGCAGGGAGTTGGATTGTAAAGACCCCCTTTCAATGCTAGTTTATGAAGTCAACAGAAATCAGAAAATATCATTTTTCTGTTATTTCCCACCAGGTGCTTTTTCCTATCTCTACAAGGAACCTGTGGGAAGTCTCTAATCTCAAAAGCTCAGAAAATTGACAAACTCCCCACAGACAAAAGAAACCTAGAAATCCAGAGTTGGAGAAGCAGACCGAGGCCTGTCCCTACACCTGAAGTGGCTCGACCCACCCACCACTCAGTGTCATCTATCACAGAACAGGACTTCAGTGCCAGCACCCCAAAGAGCTCTAACCCTCCCAAGAGGAAGAACACAGAAGAGTGGATGATCCATGAACAGAGATGCGGCAAAGGGTGCATGAGGGATGACTCATGCTCAGGGGACTCCTCAGCTAAACTTTCATCCGGGGAGCACCTGCTGGGGCCTCACAGGACAATGGCCTACTCAAGAGAACAGACTGATATGTCCCGGCACTCAAAGAGGGGCAGCCATCGCCGATCCCAGAGTTCACTGACCATATGAGGAACTACAGAAATCCATACAAACTCAACATAGGCCACCCAATCACTGGCCCAAGTAACCCTTGACACCTTCCTCTTCACAGAGGAAACATTGTGCCAGAGTTATTCTTTTTTTCCCCCAGTAAGCTTGACTTCCTTGGAGGAAGGGCTGGTCCCAAGGGGGTTGACACAAAGACTGGAAAACCAGTCAGCCTCTAGTTTTCTGTGGCTGCCAGGCAGCACATCTTGCAGAGTTTAGATAAGGAGGCTGTTTTTGTTGCATTGAGTTCTCAAATTGGTTTAACCCAAAACCACTCTTCTGACCGTCTAGATAAGTGCAGCCTACAATCCAATGCAATTGGGCTGTAAGTTTCCAAGATTCCAAGAAGTGTATCAACCCAAGCAATATCTCAGGGTATGGAAGTTTCTGGGTTTATTTACCTCTCAGTGCCCAGAGTTAAAGTTTCAGAAGAGACTTGTACAGCCCTAAGAGACTTAGGGCTTCACCTCAAGTGTATTGCCGTGATGGGCGAGTTGGGATTATCCCTTCCATGCACAGAGAGTTGGTTCTGCTTTTTGTCTCTAAGCCAAAGAAAAGCCACATCTAAAGATGAAAAGTGTATTTGAACTCAGTGCCACAGACTCTTCTGAGGGTTGTAGGGTCACAGCTAGTGTAAGAGGCATGAAGAATAGACATGCAAAAGGGAACAGATGCACCAGAGACCCCTGTTTTGATTGACGGACCACGTGTCCCAACATCTGGGGAATCTGACAAGAGGACATAGGCAGCACTTTTTTTTTTTTTTTTTTTTTTTTTTTTTTTTTTTTTTTGTGACGGAGTCGCTCTGTCACCCAGGATGGAGTGCAATGACATGGTCTCGGCTCACTGCAACTTCCGCCTCCCGGGTTCAAGTGATTCTCCTGCCTCAGCCTCTTGCATAGCTGGGATTACAGGCACCTGCCACCGCACCCGGCTAATTTTTGTATTTTTAGTAGAGACAGGGTTTCACCATGTTGGCCAGGCTGGTCTCAAACTCCTGACCTCATGATCCACCCACCTCGGCCTCCCAAATTGCTGGGATTACAGGCATGAGCCATCCAGCGGCACTTTTTAAAACATATTTATTGTATTTATTTTTAAATAAAATTACTCATCCTCATTCAGCTCTTAGAACAAAAGAAATAAAAAACCCTGTTAATCAGGAGGTATAAGCACATCTGCACCCAGAAAAGGCCCATACGATAGAGCAACCCAGAGCTTAAACAATGACATCTTTGAGGGCAGAGCTAACATGAAACCCCATTCAGCTTATGCCAGAATACCACCCTCTGGAAGACACTGGCCTTCTTTGGTTAGAGAGAGTCAGAGCAAGTGTCACTTCACAGGGAAAAGAAGGATTATGTAGACTCCCTATCCTTAAAGGTTATAAATGTCAAGTATATAAAAGAGCTCAAAACAGTGTTAAAAGAATGAACAGTAGAATTTTAATAGGCTGTCAAGAGAAGCCAAGTCTGCTCTGGGAAAGTATAGCCTAACCCTAGTCTTGTAAAAATAAGTCAGAAAGGGTTACTGGGCCACATTAATCTAGTACCTATATATTAGGCAAAAAGTACAGAAATAGATGTACAAAGTGTAGTGAGTCTTTGAGCCTATGAGTCATGCCACCAGCCATGAGTTGACCTATCACTTGAGTAACTCCTCAGCAAAGATGCCAGAAAACATTCGATCAAGTTGGCAAATGGCACAGGGAGCTGGCCCTCTGACCATCTCCCTGCCAAACCTGGACTGGAAGGACCCTTTGCAGCACCCTTCTAGAGCCAATGCACTGTGTCTCACTGCCTCTGCTACATAGTGATGCCAGGACTAGCCAGCTAGTGGGTATTTGGGGGAATCCTGCAAGAGGATTGCCCAGGAAGGGGCAGGTACATATACCAGGAAAAGCAGTGATGATGTGAAATGTTCCTAGTGAGGGGATTGAGTCAAAATCTGGATCTCAGGTACCCCGATTTTTCAAACAATTTCTGGCTACTACTAAAAGCCAGAAAGAACAGAAGAGTGGCCTTAGGAGATCTGAGTGTGAGTCCTTGCTTGCCTCCATTCTCCCTAGGATGCAGGAGCCTTGAAGCAGGATGCCACACCTGCAAGTTGGTTAGAAGTGCCTTTCTTCCCAGGCTTGATATAAGTATTAAGTCAAAATTACGTGAAACCCAGTGGCAAAAAGCCTCAGAAAGCTGGAACACCCTCAGTAATAACAAAAGGGATTTTTATTTCAGGGCTAAGGGGAAAAGAGATGACAGAAAAGTTGAAAAAAAAAAAAAAGTCATCCTCTTCCTAAGTTCCAACCTATAGCCAACATTCTGATGCTGCTCGTTTTCTTGTATGACCAACCATCCCAGTTTGCCTGGGACTTTCTCATTTTTTACAGAGTTCCAAATCCTAAGAAACTGGGCGAACTGGTACAACTGGTCACCTACTCTTGCACCTCTATAAATCAAGCCAACTGTGACCATCCAATGTGCCATCTTACAGGGAAAAGTTATAACAACTATTCCCCTGTAACATAACACTAATGATTGTACTTAATACATTTTTGTACTTTTATGATATTTTACTGATTGGAAATATGTCATCCTTTATTTAAAAAAAAAAAAAAAACACATGGTTTTCCATAGTTGCCTGCTAACCTAAGTTCATATTATTCTTCTTTTATATTATCATCACTAGTTCTGAGGGCTTTCAAAGAGCTTTTTTTTTTTGAACAATAATATCTTTAATATAACTTTTGTGTGTGTGCATAGAAACCATATAAGTAAAAAAAAAATGAGATTACATAGGTGATTATAATACAAAAGTGGGAAAAAACCTTCCTGATATATGGTAAAGCTTAAAAGAGACCCTTCAGAAGAGTAGCTGACCCACCTTGGGGCCATGACTGCTCTTCTCTTTCCCCACAGCCTTAGTACTTTTTGCCAAAAGGCCCGGATTTGAGTAAAGGGGAGCGCCGTGAGCGTAGGATTCAGGCATAAGGGCTGCAGTCTGTTGAGCTTTGGCAGGTTGGTGTCCAGGGAAGTAAATTTCGAAGAAATGGTTTTTTCCCGGGGGACTGTTGGTTTGGTTGCTGGTTTTCCTGGTTGTCACCCATCCTCTTTTGCACTCATTCATTTATTCATTCATTCATCTATCTATCCAAAGTTTCTGTTAAGCTGCTACTAGATGCCTGACAATGTATGAGGTTTTATAAGGAGGTCAATCTGTCTTTGAGAAGCTCATATGTTTGTTGAACATCCAGTGCCACCAACCCCCACTGTATAGAGTATCAGGAACATATTCGGCTATTGGACCCAACATGAAAGTAGGACACAAACCAAAAGCACTGTCAGGATTGGAAGCAGCACATGCAGTCTGGCATTGTAACCTGGCTACTCCTCTCCTCCTGGAAGCCCGCCACCAACCTCAAATCCAGACTGATGTATTCAATCAGTATCAACTGTGTACCTGTTCGACATAGCACTGTGATAGGCAGCCAGGATAAAATAGGGAACAAAAATAAGCCCAGTTCCTGCTGCTAAAAAAACATTCCCAATCTAGAAAGGGAGACAGATAATATGAAGGAAGCCAATCAATGTGATATTACACACTATGAGAGGAGGCAAGAATGGAGATGAAAGGAGAGGAGGGGTTCCCAGGATAGTCCAAGAAGGAGGTATTTCAGCTGAGACCTCAAGCATGAGACCAAGACAGCAAAGAAGGGCCCTTCCAGAGAATTAAGTACAAAAGCCCCAAAGAAGGAGAAGAGTTTGGTGTATTTAAGGAAAAGGAAGGAAGTTAGTGTGACTAGAAGCCAACAAGACAGAGGAGGTGCCAGGATCACGTTAGTAGTAATGACTGTATTTGCTCACTGTGTGCTAGGTGATGGTCTAAGCGCACATCATCATGGAAACCTCATGGCAGCTTTATAAGGTTAGGGTGGTTACTCTCCCCTATTTCAGCTAGCTTCTGCTGCATAACAAGCCAACCCAAAATTTAGTGAGCTAATGCAGCAATCATTTCTGTGCCCATGATGCTGTGTGTAGGCAACTTGAGGGTGGACTCCGCCAGGATATCTCACTTCTGCTCCACACAGAACCAGCTGAACTTGCTTCTATGTGGGGCTTTGGCTGGTATGGCTGGGATCTCTCTCCACATGGTATCTCATCCTCAAAGAGGCTGGCCTGACCTCGTCACATAGCAACAATCTGGGAGTGAGAACAGAAGCTGCAAAGCCTTTGAGATCTAAGCTCACACACATCCTCACTGCCCACCACATTCTGTGGACCAAGTCCAGTTTCAAGGATATAGGAAATACATTCCACTTGTAATGGGAAGAGCTGTAAATAAACTTGAGGCCATTTGAAATTTACCACATCCTCATTCTCAGAGAGAAGTAAAGTTGATGTGTTATAAACATATCACAGTCATACAATTAATAAGCAGCAAGCTGGCATTCTAATCTGCAGAGTCTGAAACAAGAGGCTTTTTTTTTTTTTTTTAGCAGGGAGGTTCACTTTTTCACCCAGGCTAAAGTGCAGTGGCATGATCTCGGCTCAATGCAACCTCCGCCTCCTGGGTTCAAGCAATTCTCCTGCCTCAGCCTCCTGAGTAGCTGGGATTACAGGCACCCATCACTACACCAGTTAATTTTTGTATTTTTTTTTTTTCAGTAGAGATGGGGTTTTGCCACATTGGCCAGGCAGGTCTCAAACTCCTGACCTCAGGTGATCCACCTGCCTCAGCCTCCCAAAGCACTAGGATTACAGGCATGAGCCACCGTACCCAGCAGGGGGTGTATTTTTGACCACAGGGCTACACCGCTGCAAGATGAGGCTGGGGGGCATGTGGGGACCAGATTTCAGAAGGACTTGTCGTATCAACATTCTCTTGAGAGGCAAGGTGGTGCAGTGCAGCCCTGAAAATCAGTAAGCCTGAATTTTATCCAACTCTGGCATAGACCTACAGCATGACCTAGGAAAGGACCACAACCACCGTGTCCAGCCGGGTTGCTGCCAAGACAAAAGCTTCCGTAAAGAAGGAAGATACTAACACCTTGGGAGAACCAGAATTCATTCCTGCATTGCCTTAACATATCTCTCCCTGAACTGGGCACCCAGCCAGTCCTCATGTACATGGAGAGCCCCAAGGAAGTCAGTCACACAGGAGTAAATCCTCCCAGGTGACCAAAAAAGAGAAACCCCAAGGGAGCCTGGGACCCAGGCAGGACTCCACTGATAAAGGAGGTGGGGGTTATGAGCTGGGGCAATGCCCTGAGCAGGCAGGCCTTTTGAGGGACTACCAGAGGAGTGTCACCCAGCCAAAACTTCAGGTCACCAGCAATGAGATTGTCAGACAGGAACCAAGTCCAGGACTCTTTTTGTTTGAAGGTGTTCTGGTGCCACCTAGCATCAGTGAAGGAGGTGCCTCACTGAGGGTTCTTACTGTTCTTACTGCAGGGAGAACAGGACTGAAGGTGGCAGGTTGGGTGAGGAGAGTGTATGGAGATGAAGCCAGAAGTCGGAGGCCAGGTTTCAACTTCGGGCCTGCCAGCAGTTTCCATGATGCCTCTGGACAAATCTTGTCACCGGGTTCTAACCTCAGTTTCCTCAGACTCTCAAGGTGGGAACTAGACTGGTTCTATCATGCTGTGATTCTAGAATCTATTTGGGAAGGCTGGTTACAGGGTAGGCATGAACTCTAGTATATTCAACACCTTGTGATTGACTATTTGTACAGCTTGCTCGCTCTCTCTCCCTCCCTCCCTCCCCGCCTCTCTCCCACTCCCTTTCTCTCTCTCTTTCCTCTCCCTCTCTCTCCCCTCTCGCTCTCTCTCTCCCCCCTCCCTCCCTCCTTCCCTCCTCTCTCTCTCTCCCTCCCCTTCCCTCCTCTCTCTCTCTCTCTCTCTCTGTCACACACACACACACACACACACACACACACACACACACACGGAAAATTCCATCAAAGAGGGATCATGGCCTCACTCCCTGATATGTTCCCAGTGTGTGTCACATGACAGTGACCAGGAATACTGTGATTGTTGCTACTGAAGAAAATCACAAGTGAGGGCGGCTCTCAGAGACAGGGTTAAAGGGGAGACAATAGGTTGAACTCCTACACCTTTTTGAGGTCCTCGGTTGCCTTTTTCAGATTAGTGGCTATTAAGAAGCTGCAAATACCTGATGAGGGTCCAGGACAGCTGCCCTTCCCAGCTGTCAGGAGGGAAGCCCAAGCCAGGACACCTCTTTTCCTCACACAGGCCCTAAAGTATGCTAAGGAGTGGGAAAGAGGAGTTTTCATCTCCTGTAACCTCCATCAACACCCGCAACAAACGTAATTGCTTACTATGTAATTAAAACACTAAGCCAAGTCTCTAGTGCCCTGTCCAAGCACTGCCTTGCCTGTAAGTCCCTCCTCTGTGGATATGCAGACTGCCACTGTCTCTCCCCTGACTCTCAGTAGGTCTGCAAGAGGGCCCAGCTCCTCACAGTTCAGGCCTAAGGAAAAGCAAGCCCAGCTGCTACAGGGACCAAGACCATCTGGGATATAGTAGGATCCTCAGAGCTTGTCGTCAGACCCCAGAACAGCAAAGGGAGGCTGGCTGAGCAGATACTTGACTGAACTTGGGAAAATGTTCTTCTCCAATGTCAAGAGCTCTTCTTATGCCAGCTAACCTATATGCCCACAAGATGAGAGTAAAGATATTCCTGCACATAAAATGTCACTATTTCATGCAGATGATGAAACTCAAGTAAGAGATAAGCAGATATGACTGGGGTCACCCAGCAACTTGGAGGCAAAGCTGGGACTAGAATTGAGGTCTCCTGACACCCCTCAATGAGGGCTCTTCAACAATCTTATTAGCCAGAAATGAATAGGCAATTCTTTCCATGCCTGTTTGAATGTTTAAAACTACAAAGACTTGCCCAAAAGGGTAAAATAATAAAATATTAGGCTGCCTGGCAGGGGACTCAGCAGATCTGTCTGATAGGAGGATCTGTCTGGAACTCTTCATATTACCTTGTTTCCAGAGGGCAGCCTGACATTGGAGGGTGGCTTACACTCATAAGAAGGCATCTCTCAGTGTACTCTTTTCTCATCCACAGAGGCAGAAATGAATTCCAAAGCACCACCAACTGTTGCCTCTGAGCCCTTAAAATGACCTCACCTTCTTCCCACAGGGGAAAAAAATGTATATTTATAATCATTTGTCCTTTTTACTGGATGCACAAGACAAATGTGTAAAGAGAAGCACACATTTGCTTTCCCCAGTTAGACTGATATGTTGGACAGTGAAGGTTTTAAGAAGGAAATCCAAGACCTGGTTAACATCTGAGCATCTGCTAGGCTTCTAGATAAGCCCTCCTCCTTTTAAAGAGCAAGGAACACAGGCCCAGAGAGATGTGAACTTACCAAAGGCTTAGACTTACCTCTTTTTCTCTCAGTTACCCCCATGAGCCTGACTGGTGGCCAGAAGAGAGTGATTTAGAAGATCTATAGATCTGTTTCATGTTTAAAATGGAACTTCTGGGATGCCACTCAATGGAGGCTTTCACCAAATAGGCCCATTGATGCCTTCTCTAGTAGGATCTTACATCATCATCCTTGCCCTACCATCAGTCAACTGGATCAAGATTATCAGAGGACATCATTCAGACCATGGTTTTAATGAACATCACAACCTAATGTGAAATTCTGTCTTGGTAATTCATCTATTTTAACGGCTGTTTAGGGCACTTCATCCTGAAGAAGGAGCAGGAATGAGAGGTCTCAAGGCAGGGTAGCAGGCATAGCAGGGAGATAATCACCTTTGGCCAGAAGGTCCCATGGAAGTGGCTGCCTACACATAAGACTGCAGCTGATACAACAGCACAAACAGGGAATATACTTTCTTTCCCTGTTCCCTGCAAATGCTAACATGTTTTTCGATTTGGCTTCATTGTTCCATTTTATATATGGGCAACCTGAGGTTTAATATCTTTTCCAGAGTCAACAGACAAGTATGTGGCTGAGAGCCAAGGTTCAAGTTCAAGTCACCCAACTTCAGGGTCCAAAATATCACCCACTGGGAAACCCTTCTATAGCATAGTAAATAAATAAATAAATAAATAAATAAATAAATAAATAAATAAATAAATAAATAAATAAATAAAATAACTGGCTAAATTTAGAGTTAAGAGATCTTGGATCCCAGATCTGAAAATTTCTTGTGAGACACTTCTTCTCCTCTCCTGCTCCTCCTGTAAAATAAGGGGTTTCACCTAGAGGACTCCTCAGGTATTCCAAATTTTTCTGAAATAATGATTCTCATACTTAGTTTACACCTAAATGTCCTTGAAGCTTTCACTTAGCTCTCAATAGGAAATCTTTTCTTTAGAGTCTTTTTGGGCAGATCCAAGATGGCAGAATAACCGCTCTGGAGTGCAGTTCCTAGTGAGAACAAGGCAGAGGGTGAGTGAACACTGCATTTCCAAACTACTTATTACTGCCCACAGACCAGGAAATTCCCTGTCTGAAAACTGCCACAAGTTTCCAGCATGGCTCTTTCAGCTGGCACAGTGGGTCTCCACACAAAACTCACACAAATCTGGATGGCCGTTTCAACAGGCACCTGGAACGCCTGGGAGACAGAGCCACCCATTCACCTGAAAAAAGGGGGGCTGAAACAGGGAGGCAGTTGATCTGGTTCAGTGGGTCCCACCCCACAAGACCAGCAATCCGAAATGCTCTGGACTGAGAGTTTCACAGCAAGAACAGCTGGACCCAAGAAGGTCCAGGTCTGTGGGGAAAAGGTCCAGGTCTGTGGGGGGAAGGCCATCTGCCATTACTGAGGCAGACCACTATTACCAAGGCAGTTCTAACTATACCTCTATAAACAAAACTGCAAAGAAGTTCACACAGCAGCTAGGCAGAGCCCACAGCAGCTCAGCAACACCTCTGCTGGCAGACTGTGACCAGGCTACCTCCTCGCTGGGCAGGGCAGCTCTGAAAAAAGGCAGCAGCATATCAGGAACTTATAAATAAAGCCCCACCATCCCAGGACAGAGAGAGCACCTGGGAAAAAAAAGACTGTTATGAGTTCTGCTGCAGCAGACTTAAACGTACCTGCCCAACTGCTCTGACCAGAACAACAGAGCTCATGGCTCAGCACTTGAGCTCCTATAAGGGAAAGACTGTCTTCTGAAGCAGCTCCCTGACCCTGGTATACCCAAAGAGACACCTCATAAAGGAAAGCTCAGGCTGACATCTGGAGGGTATCCTTCTGGGACAGAGATAACAGAAGACAAAATTGGCAGCAATGCTTACTGTTCTGCAGCCACCACAGGTAATCACCAGGCTAGCAGGGTCTGGAGTGGACCTCCAGCAGTCCTACAGCAGAGTGGACTGACTGTTAGGAGGAAAACTAAAAAACAGAAAGAAATAACTTCATCATGAACAAAAAGGATGTCTGCTCAGAGACCCCATCTGAAAGTCACCAAATATAAAGACCACAGGTAGATAAATCCACAAAGACGGGAAGAAACCAGCACAAAAAGGATGAAAACACCCAAAACCAGAACACCTCTCCTCCTTCAAGGGATCACAACTCATCAGCAAGGGAACAAAGCTAGATGGAGAATGAGTCTGATGAATTGACAGAAACAGGCTACAGAAAGTGGGTAATAACAAACTTCTCTGAGCTAAAAGAACATGTTCTAACACAAGGCAATGAAACTAAGAACCTTGAAAAACGGTTTGATGAAATGCCAATGAGAATAAACAGCTTAGAGAAGAATACAAATAAATTGATGGAGCTGAAAAACACAACACGAGAACTTCACAAAGCATACACAAGTCTCAATGGCCGAATTGACCAAGCAGAAGAAAGGATATCAGAGATTGAAGATCAACTCAATAAAATAAAATGAGAAGGCAAGATTAGAGAAAAAAGAGTGAAAAGAAATGAACAAAGCCGCCAAGAAATATGGGATTATGTGAAAAGACCTAATCTACACTTGACAGTTGTACCTGAATGTGACGGAGAGAATGAATGCAAGCTGGAAAACCCTCTTCAGGATGTTATCCAGGAGAACTTCCCCAACCTAGCAAGGCAGGCCAGTATTCAAGCCCAGGAAATATAGAGAACACCACAAAGATACTCCTCAAGGAGCGCAACCCCCGAGGCACATAATCTTCAGATTCACCAGGATTGAAATGAAGGAGAAAATGCTAAGGGCAGCCAAAGCGAAGCATTGGGTTACCCACAAAGGGAAGCCCAACAGACTTATGGCAGATCTCTCAGCGGAAACCCTAAAAGTGAGAAGAGAGTGGGGGCCATATTCAACATCCTTAAAGAAAATAATTTTCAACCTAGAATTTCATATCCAGCCAAACTAAGCTTCATAAGCAAAGGACAAATAAAATCCTTAACAAACAAGCAACTGCTGAGAGATTTCATCACCACCAGGCCTGCCTTACAAGAGCTCCTGAAAGAAGCACTAAACATAGAAAGGAACAACCAGTACCAGCCACTCCATAAATGTACCAATGGTAAAAAGGATCAACACAATGAAGAAACTGCATTAACTAATGGGCAAAACAACCAGCTAGCATCAAAATGGCAGGATCAAATTCACACATAACAATATTAAACTTAAATGTAAATGGGCCAAATGCCCCAATCAAAAGACACAGACTAGCAAATTGGATAAAAAGTCAAAATTCATCGGTGTGCTGTATCCAGGAAACCCATCTCACATGCAAGGACACACATAGGCTCAAAATAAACTGATGGAGAAAGATTTACCAAGCAAATGAAGAGAAAAAAAAAAAAAGCAGGAGTTGCAATCCTAGTCTCTCATAAAATGGACTCTAAACCAACAAAGATCAAAAGAGACAAAGAAGGGCATTACAAAATGGTAAAATGATCAATCCAACAAGAATTGCTAATGATCCTAAATATATATGCTCCCAATACAGGAGCACCCAGATACATAAAGTAAGTTCTTAGTGAACTACAAAGAGACTTAAACTCCCAAACAATAATAGTGGGAGACTTTAACACTCCACAGTCAATATTAGACAGATCAATGAGACAGAAAATTAACAAGGATATCCAGGACATGAACTCATATCTAAACCAAGCAAACCTAACAGTCATTTACAGAACTCTCCACCCCAAATCCACAGATTATACATTCTTCTCAGCACCACATTACACCTACTCTAAAATTGACTACATAATTGGAAGTGAATCACTCCTCAGCAAATGCCAAAGAACAAACAATTTCTCAGACCACAGTGCATTCAAATTAAAACTCAGGATTAAGAAACTAACTCATAACTGCACAACTTCATGGAAACTGAACAACTGGCTCTTAAATGTTGACTGGATAAACAATGAAATGAAGGCAGAAATAAAGATGTTCTTCAAAACAAACAAGAATGAAGACACAACGTACCCGAATCTCTGGAACACATTTAAAGCAGTGTCTAGAGGAATATTTATAGCAATAAATGCCCACATGAGAAGCAAAGAGATATCTAAAATCAACACCCTATCATCAAAATGGAAAGAGCTAGAGGATCACGATAAAAAATATTCCAAAGCTAGCAGAAGGGGACCAATTCGACAGAATTACAGACTACCATCAGAGATTACTAAGAACAACTCTATACACATAAACCAGTAAACCTGGAAGAAATTGATAAATTCCTTTACACTTATACCCTCCCAAGCCTAACCCAGGAAGATGTCAAAATGCTGAACAGACCAATAACAAGGGCTGAAATTGAGGCAGCAATTAATAGCCTACCAACAAAAAAAGCCCAGGTCCAGATGGGTTCACAGCTGAATTCTACCAGACATACAAAGAGGAGCTGATACCACTCCCTCTGGAAATATTCCAAACAATCAAAAAAGAGGGAATCCTTCCCAAATCATTTTATGAGACCAACATCATCCTGATACCAAAACCCGGAACAGACTCAACAAAAAAAGAAAACTTCAGACCAATATCCATGAAGATAGATACAAAAATCTTTAATAAAATACTGGCAAACAGATTACAACAGCACATCAAAAAGTTTACCCATAACGATCAAGTAGGCTTCACCCCAGGGATACAAGGCTGGTTCGACATACTCAAGTAAGTCTATAAATGTAATCCACCACATAAACAGAACCAAAGACAAAAGCCACGTGATTATTCAATAGATGTAGAGAAGGCCTTTGACAAAATTCAACAGCCCTTTATGCTAAAAACTCTCAATAAACTAGGTATTGATGGAATGTATCTCAAAATAATAAAAGATATTTATGACAAACCCACAGCTATTATCATACTGAATGGGCAAAAACTGGAAGCATTCCCTTTGAAATCTGGTACTAGACAAGGATACGCTTTCTCACCACTCCTATTCAATATAGTATTGGAAGTTCTAGCCAGAGCAATCAGGCAAGAAAAAGAAAATAGGGTATCCACTTAGGAAAAGAGCAAGTCAAATTGTCTATATTTGCAGACAAAATGATTGTATACTTAGAAGACCCCATCATCTCAGCCCAAAATCTCCTGAAACTGATAAGCAACTTCAACAAAGTCTCAGGATACAAAATCAATGTGCAGAAATCACAAGCATTCCTATACACCAATAACAGACTTAAAGAGAGCCAAATCAAAAACAAACTGCCATTCACAATTGCTACAGAAAATAAAATACCTAGGAATACAACTGACAAAGGATGTGAAGGACCTCTTCAAGGAGAACTACAAACGACTGCTCAAGGAAATAACAGAGGACACAAACAGATAGAGAAACATTCCATGCTCATGGTTAGTAAAAATCAAAATCATGAAAATGGCCATACTGCCCAAAGTAATTTATAGATTCAATGCTATCCCCATCAAGCTACCTATGACCCTCTTCACAGAACTGGAAAAAACCACCTTAAACTTCATATGGAACCAAAAGAGAGTCCGCATAGCCAAGTCAATCCTAAGCAAAAAGAACAAAGCTGGAGGCATCATGCTACCTGACTTCAAACTATACAACAATTCTACAGTAATAAAAACAGCATGGTACTGGTACCAAAACAGAGATATAGACCAATGGAACATAACAGAGGCCTCAGAGGCAATGCCACACATCTACAACCATCTGATCTTTGACAAACATGACAAATAACAAAAAACAAGCAATGGGGAAAGAGCCCGTTTCATAAATGGTGTTGGGAAAACTGGCTAGCCATGTGCAGAAAGCAGAAACTGGACCCCTTCCTGACACCTTACACTAAAATTAACTCCAGATGGATTAAAGACTTAAAAAATAAGACCTGACACTATAAAATCCCTAGAAGAAAACCTAGCAAAACCATTCAGGACATAGGCATAGGCAAGGATTTCATAATCTAAACACCAAAAACATTGGCAACAAAAGCCAAAATAGACAAATGGGGTCTAATTAAACTCCAGAGCTTCTGTATAGCAAAAGAAATAATAGTTAGAGTGAACCAGCAACCAACAGAACGGGAAAAAAATTTTGATATCTACCCATCTACAAAGGGCTAGTATCTAGAATCTACAAAGAACTAAAACAGATTTACCAGAAAAAAACAAACCCATTCAAAAGTGAGCAAAGACATGAACAGACACTTTTCAAAAGAAGACATATATGAGACCAACAAACATATGAAAAAATGCTCATCATCACTGGTCATTAGAGAAATGCAAATCAAAACCACATTGAGATACCATCTCACACCAGTTAGAATGGAGATCATTAAAAAATCTGGAGACAACAGATGCTAGAGAGGATGTGGAGAAACAGGAACACTTTTCCACTGTTGGTGGGAGTGTAAATTAGTTCAACCATTGTGGAAGACCGTGTGGCGATTCCTAAAGAACCTAGAAACAGAAATTTCATTTGACCCAGCAATCCCATTCTCAGGTATATATCCAAAGGATTATAAATCATTCTATTATAAAGACACATGCACACATATGTTCATTGTGGCACTGTTTACAATAGCAAAGACCTGGAACCAACCCAAATGCCCATCAGTGATAGACTGGACAAGGAAAATGTGGCATATATACACCATGGAATACTGTGCAGCCATAAAAAACAATGAGTTCGTGTCCTTTGTAGGGACATGGATGAATCTAGAAACCATCATTCTCAGCAAACTGACACAAGAACAGAAAATCAAACACCAGTGTTCTCACTCACAGGCAGGTGTTGAACAATGAGAACACATGGACACAGGGAAGGGAGCACCACACACTGGGGTCTGTTGGGGGTGGCCAGGGGAGAGACAGCAGGGAATAGGGAGATGAGGAGGAATAACATGAGGAGAAATGCCAGATGTAGGTGATGGGGAGATGGAAGCAGCGAACCACATTGCCATGTATGTACCTATGCAACAATCCTGCATCTTCTGCACATGTACCCCAGAACCAAAAAACAAAAACAAAAAAAAAAAACTTTTTTTTTTTAAGTAGAATGTGTTAGAAGCCAGACTGATCTAGCTCTTGGAAAGGATAATTAATGCCACCAGTAAGTCAACTGAAAACCTGCTGACTGGCTAAGTATTAGCAAATCACAAATATAGATTGTGGATGGGAGAGGCAGACAGAGTAAGTAGGTGGTAGGAAAGGAATCTGACGGATATTAAGATAACTCCCAAAGTAAATAAGTTCAAAGTCATGAATTCTATTCATGCCCCAATTCCTGAACCAGGTGCTCCCTCAGCCACCATCACCTGACTTTGACCTGCCTCACCAAGCCCAAAGCCCATGCTCGAGGGAAACTTGCAAGGACCCTTACACATTTTTGGCATTCTGATCAAACTTTACACTTTGCAAACTCTGTGCTTTTGCTCTAGCCATTTTCTTTCCGTAGAATGCCTGCTCAAAGCCCAAATCTCAGATTCAGACCTCTAAAGACCATTTTCTCCATGAAGCTATCTCTACTCACTGAACTTCCAAAGTTCTTTGTATATCACCATGAAACTTAATATAGACACGCTTCTAGTTACTCATGTCTGTTTTGGGTTTTTTAGTCATTCCTGCTAGAATGTCAGAGCTTGAAGTCACAGGTCATGAATGATTCAACTGTAGGTCTTTCCAAGCCTAGCACCAGGCCTTGGCCAATGATAGCAGTGGATTAGCTCATAAAACTCTTCTCTCATCTAGTCCTGACCACAAAACCAGGAGGCAGAGATGCAGAGAGAACTTGCCCTTGCCCTTGCCCCCGCCCCCGGCCCCGCCCCCGCCCCCGCCCCCGCCCGCCCCTGACGTTCCCCATACCAGCTGGTCTCTATCTTGGTCTTGCCTTCTTTTCCCTATAAGCAAAGACCAGAGGATGATCCAATGGTCAAAATTCTAGGAAAATCAGTGGTTCTGGTCTATGAGGCATGGCCCAGGCAGTTGCTTAAACTTCCCAGCTCCTTCGCTCCCAGCTTCTGCACGGGCACACAGTCTACAAACACTGACAGAGCCGATAGAAGGATTGGCGCCCGGAGAAGACTCGTTGACATTGGCCCGGCTCTAATTACAGCTCTAACAGCCGGAGCCATGCCTGGTAGACAAACCAAACCAGAGGCATGTTAATTTCTGCCCCAGCTAGCTCCCATCATGGGCCGGCTCATATTGGTGTGCTGGAAGGTGCCCTGCCTGAACCTCTGATGCCAGAGGAAGGCACCCAACCCTGACTCTCTCATTTTTAATTAGAAGTTCCCATTAAAACCACTACAGCAATGAGACACACACCAGGCAGCATACTTCAGGACAATTAGCACACTCCTCAGGTGGCTAAAATGGCCTGGTCCTGGCCTGGGGCCGACATAATTGCACCAGAACATACAGCCTACCAGGAGGTTCCCATTTTAAGTGGAAAGAAACAATTAGTCACACAATCTATTGGGCAGTTAGATCTGTGGGAAATTATTCAGTACACATAATTTAAAAGTTTGCCACGGGTTGAGATAGACAGAAATCATCCCTTGCCTATGGCTAACTAGGACCATAAGCACATTTCTTTCCCTGCCCCCCGCCCCCATCCCATTAATGCTTCATTTGTTTGTGTGCAGGCACCCACTGCGCAAAGCAGACTTACTGTAATTATGTGTCTGGTTCACTGGAGACATGAGCATCCTATTCCTGGAATGTGGAAAATAATTAGTGGGGCAAAGAGGGTCTGGAACCCTCATCTACCTTGCTGCGCCATACTGAATCCCCAGGTCACTAATTAAAACATGCCCCTAAGATAGCTCCTGGCTGAGTCTTCCTGGTGATTCTGAGCAGTAAATAAGAAGAGCAAATTAGAAGACCAGAAAGTCCTCTCTGAACACCAGGAGAGCTGCAGAAAGCAACCCCAAGGCCCCCTTGGCTCTATTTGAAGCCACACTCTCAGCTTCCACATGTACAAGCATGTTGTCCACACTTGATCACCCCTCTCCAGCACTCATTGCTAAATCACTGCACCTTCGGCAGGCCAGTGGTGCCGCTATAATTAATATTCAAGTGGCATTTCCACTGCGCACTCAAAGCCTGTTCTTTCAGCCTCTTCAAATCCAATTCAGACCAAAGTAATCTTTGCCCTTGCATTTTGGTTCACGCAGCAGTGATTGATAGGATTGCAGATGATGGTTTATTAGCATTTATTGAGCAGCAAAGGAGCCCCGCACGATAGTGGTTGTCACGAGGTCTCTGACTCCCAAACTGAAGTTAACAAGCCGGGAGGACACAAATACTGGGCAGAAAAGAGGCCAGTTCAGGGAGAAGTTTTATTTATGATTTTTCTTTCAAGACTACAGATGGAGTGGAGGGTTGTGAGGCTTTAAAGAGGGGCAGCCTGGCTAAGAGGATGCATCCACTGCTGAGGAATTCACTTTCCAGTCTCGTCACTCTTAGGACTTCTCTATCTGTGGATCTAGATGTGGCAGCAAAGGGTAAGGAAGACTGAATTCAAGTCCTGGACTAATCCAGTGTGTGACCTGGACCCAATTACATTCCCAGTTGGGGACTCAGGTCATTTTCAAAATGAGAGTTAATGGGACCGGTTGTACTCAGGTGTACCACACCTAGCTCTGCAAAACCCCTGGGGAGCTGTGAGCAACTGTGAGCAACTGCAGTGGGGATGGCACCAGGTTTGAGAGGCTACAGACAGACCAGAGCCAGAAAATGAGATGTGGACTTTGGGGGCTTAAATACAGGGAGAGAGGCCAGTGGCAGCAAGATGGACAGGAGAACCCCTTACATACAGTCCAGTGGCAGGGAGACAGACAGGAGAACGCCCTTACATACAGTCCAGGGGCAGGGAGATGCACAGGAGAACTCCCATACATACAGTCCAGTGGAAGCGAGATGGACAGGAGAACCCCCAAACATACAGTCCAGTGGCAGAGAGATGGACAGGAGAAACCCCTTAAATACAGTCCAGTGGCAGGGGGATGGACAGGAGAAACCCTTACATACAGTCCAGTGGCAGTGAAACAGAGAGGAGAACGCCCTTAAATACAGTCCAGTGGCAGGGGGATGGACAGTAGAACCCCCTTACATACAGTCCAGTGACAGCAAGATGGACAGGAGAACCCCCTTACATACAGTGCAGTGGAGGTGAGATGGGGAGGAGAACCCCCTTACATACAGTCCAGTGACAGCGAGATGGACAGGAGAACCCCCTTACATACATTTCAGTGGCAGCCAGATGGACAGGAGAACCCCTATACATACAGTCAAGTGACAGTAAGACGGACAGGAGAACCCCCTTACATACAGTCCAGTGGCAGCGAGATGGACAGGAGAACCGCCTTACAGACAGTTCAGTGGCAGGGAAACGGACAGGAGAACCCCTTACATACAGTCCAGTGATAGTGAGACGGACAGGAGAACCCCCTTACATACAGTCAAGTGGCAGGGAGATGGACAGGAGAACCCCCTTACATACAGTCCAGTCGCAGGGAGACAGACAGGAGAACCCCTTACATACAGTCCACTGGCAGGGAGACAGACAGGAGAACCTCTTTACATATAGTCCAGTGACAGCGAGATGGACAGGAGAACCCCCTTACATACAGTCTAGTGACAGCGAGACCCAAAGGAGAACCCCCTTACAGACAGTTCAGTGGCAGGGAGACAGACAGGAGAACCCCCTTACATACAGTCCAGTGACAGGGAGAGGGACAGGAGAACCCCTTTACATACAGTCCAGTGACAGGGAGACGGACAGGAGAACCCCCTTACATACAGTCCAGTGACAGCGAGATTGACAGGAGAACCCCCTTACATACAGTCCAGTGTCGGGGAGATGGACAGGGGAACCTCTTACATACAGTTCAGTCGCAGGCAGATGGACAGGAGAACCCCCTTACATACAGTCCAGTGACAGTGAGATGGACAGGAGAACCCCTTAAAAACAGTCCAGTGGCAGGGAGATAGACAGGGGAACCCCCTTACAAACAGTTCAGTCGCAGGGAGATGGACAGGAGAACCCCCTTACATACAGTCAGTGGCAGGGAGATGGACAGGATAACCCCCTTACATACAATCGAGTGACAGGGCGATTAACAGGAGAACCCCCTTACATACAGTCCAGTGGCAGGGAGACGGACAGGAGAACCCCCTTACATACAATCGAGTGACAGGGCGATTAACAGGAGAAACCCCTTACATACAGTCCAGTGGCAGGGAGACGGACAGGAGAACCCCCTTACATACAGTCCAGTGGCAGGGAGAAGGACAGGAAAACCCCCTTACATACAGTCCAGTGACAGAGACGGACAGGAGAACCCCATTACATACAGTCCAGTGGCAGGGAAAAGGACAGGAGGACCCCTTATATACAGTCCAGTGACAGGGACATGGACAGGAGAACCCCCTTACATACAGTCCAGTGACAGCGAGATGGACAGGAGAACCCCCTGACAGACAGTCCAGTGGCAGGGAGACGGACAGGAGAACCCCCTTACATAAAGTCCAGTGGCAGTGATACAGACATGAAAACCCCCTTACATACAGTCCAGTTGCAGCAAGACGGAGAGGAGATCACCCTTACATACACTCTACTGGCAGGGAGACGGACAGGAAAACCCCCTTATATACAGTCCAGTGGCAGGGAAATGGACAGGAGAACCCCTTACATACAGTCCAGTGACAGTGAGATGGACAGGAGAACCCCCTTAAATACAGTCCAGTGGCAGGGATTGGACAGGAGAACCCCCTTACGTACCGTCCAGTGACAGTGAGACAGACAGGAGAACGCCCTTAAATACAGTCCAGTATCAGCGAGATTGACAGGAGAACCCCCTTACATACAGTCCAGTGACAGTGATACGGACAGGAGAACCCCTTACATACAATCCAGTGACAGTGAGATGGACAGGAGAACCCCCTTATACAGTCCAGTGACACTGAGACGGACAGAACTCCCTTACATACAGTACAGTGGCGGGGATTGGACAGGAGAACCCCCTTACATACAGTCCAGTGACAGTGAGATGGACAGGAGAACCCCCTTACATACAGTCCAGTGACAGTGAGATGGACAGGAGAACCCCCTTATACAGTCCAGTGACACTGAGACGGACAGAACTCCCTTACATACCGTCCAGTGGCAGGGATTGGACAGGGGAACCCCCTTACATATAGTCCAGTGACAGTCAGACGGACAGGAGAATCCCGTTACATACACTCCAGTAACAGTGAGATCGACAGGAGAACCCCTTACATGCAGTCCAGTGTCAGGGAGATGGTCAGGAGAACCCCCTTACATACAGCCCAGTGGCAGGGAGACGAACAGGAGAACCCCCTTACATACAGTCCAGTGGCAGGGAGACGGACAGGAGAACCCCCTTACATACAGTCCAGTGGCAGGGAGACGGACAGGAGAAACCCCTTACATACAGTCCAGTGGCAGGGAGATGGACAGGAGAACCCCCTTACATACAGTCCAGTGGCAGGGAGATGGACAGGAGAAACCCTTACGTACAGTCCAGTGGCAGCGAGACGGACCAGAGAACCCCCTTACATACAGTCCAGTGGCAGTGAGACGGACAGGAGAACCCCCTTACATACAGTACAATGGCTGTGAGACGGACAGGAGAACCCCTTACATACAGTACAATGGCTGTGAGATGGACAGGAGAACCCCCTTACATACAGTACAGTGTCAGGGAGATGGACAGGAGAACCCCATTACATACAGTCCAGAAGCAGAGAGATGGATAGGAGAACCCCCTTACATACAGTCCAGTGACAGTGAGACGGACAGGAGAACCCCCTTACATACAGTTCAGTGACAGTGAGACAGACAGGAGAACCCCTTACATACAGTCCAGTGGCGGGGATTGGACAGGAGAACCCCCTTACATACAGTCCAGTGACAGTGAGATGGACGGGAGAACCCCCTTACATACCGTCCAGTGACAGTTAGACGGACAGGAGAACCCTGTTACACACACTCCAGTAACAGTGAGATAGACAGGAGAACCCCTTACATGCAGTCCAGTGTCGGGGAGATGGTCAGAACCCCCTTACATACAGTCCAGTGGCAGGGAGATGGACAGGAGAAACCCTTACATACAGTCCCGTGGCAGGGAGACGGACAGGAGAACCCCTTATATACAGTCCAGTGACAGGGACATGGACAGGAGAACCCCTTACATACAGTCCAGTGACAGCGAGATGGACAGGAGAACCCCCGGACAGACAGTCCAGTGGCAGTGATACAGACAGGAAAACCCCCTTACATACAGTCCAGTTGAGCGAGACGGACAGGAGAACCCCCTTACATACAGTCCAATGGCAGGGAGATGGACAGGAGATCACCCTTATATACAGTCCAGTGGCAGCGAGACGGACCAGAGAACCCCCTTACATGCAGTCCAGAGGCAGCGAGACGGACAGGAGAAACCCCTTACATACAGTACAATGGCTGCGAGACGGACAGGAGAACGCCCTTACATACAGTCCAGTGTCAGGGAGATGGACAGGAGAACCCCATTACATACAGTCCAGAAGCAGAGAGATGGATAGGAGAACCCCCTTACATACAGTTCAGTGGCAGGGGGACGGACAGGAGAACCCCTTTACATACAGTCCAGTGGCAGGGAGACGGACAGGAGAACCCCCTTACATACAGTCCAGTGGCAGGAAGATGGACAGGAGCAACCCTTACATACAGTCCAGTGGCAGGGAGATGGACAGGAGAATCCCCTTACATACAGGACAGAAGCAGAGACATGGATAGGAGAACCCCCTTACATACAGTCCAGTGGCAGCGAGACGGACAGGAAAACCCCTTACATACAGTCCAGTGACAGTGAGACAGACATGAGAACCCCCTTACATACAGTTCGGTGACAGTGAGATGGACATGAGAACCCCCTTACATACAGTCCAGTATCAGCGAGATGGACAGGAGAACCCCCTTACATACAGTCCAGTGGCAGCGAGACGGACCAGAGAACCCCCTTACATACAGTCCAGTGGCAGCGAGACGGACAGGAGAAACCCCTTACATACAGTAAAATGTCTGTGAGACGGACAGGAGAACCCCCTTACATACAGTCCAGTGGCAGGGAGATGGACAGGAGAACCCCCTTACATACAGTCCAGTGACAGCGAGATGGACAGGAGAACCCCTTACAAACAGTCCAGTGGGAGTTAGATGGACAGGAGAACCCCCTTACATGCCGTCCAGTGGCAGTGCAACGGACAGGATAACCCCCTTACATACAGTCCAGTCGCAGGGCAATGGACAGGAGAACCCCTTACATACAGTCCAGTGGCAGGGAGATGGACAGTAGAATCCCCTTATATACAGTCCAGTGACAGTGAGACGGACAGGAGAACCCCCTTACGTACAGTCCAATGCTTATCGGCTGGGCAGAAGTACCCCAACCCCTTGCAAAATCCATGCATTTTCTACATTTTCACTTAAGACTCCCCCTGACAATCTCCACCTTGCAAACTTTATTCAACGCAAAACTTGGGGTCTCAATTCCCTGGTTGGCCCACGTTCCACAAGATGAACCAGTGCCTCAGATGTTCCTCATAAAGAAGAAAGGAAGCTCCAGTTGGCCACTCCTGACTCCTGAGCTCAGAAGGCACATTCACGTGTGTCTCCTATTCAGGGTCATTCGCAGGGCATGCTCAAGTTATTGCTATCAGGTGTGTTTCCCATTCACAGGGTGCAGTGGGTCAGGCCTCCTCCCCTACGTTACCAAAGCTGCTCTCATCCTACCTATTTCACATTCCATGCTTTCCACTATGATTTTGGGTAAAGAAAATTCTTTGTTTTAATCTATAAGACACAAGCTTGAAGGCACCAGATGATCTCTAAAAGTTTCCACAGCTCTAGAGTCTGTAAAGTGGTAAGAACTGAAAAGGTGTAAGGAATCCACCGTGCTAGTACAGAAAGAGCTGTATGTTTTGAAAGACCACAGAGATGTGAAGGGAGACAGAAGAAAAAGATGAACATGAAATCCCAGCAAAGGCTCCAGGTGTCGGCGGATAGGTCCAGAATGATAAGATTTTCTGCCCCTACTCTCTTGAAGGGATGCATTGCTCACCTGAATAAGCTTTGATAAGAAGGAAGATATCCCCACCTTTAGTAAAAATCTGGTAAAGACAAACTCCAGAACCTAAAAGACATCTTCTCAGATCCTCCAAGATGAAATCAGCTATTTGTGTTTCTGCCATCAGTTAAATCTTGGTTGAGAATTTCTCACTTTTTTTGTTGGGGTTCGGGGTGTTTGGTTGTTTTGTTTTTTGAGACAGGCTCGTGCTCTATGACCCAAACTGGAGAACAGTGGCATGGTCAGAGCTCACTGCATCCTCAACCCCCCAAGCCCAAGCAAGCCATCCTCCTGCCTCAGCCGCCTGAGCAGCTGGGACTACAGGCATGTGCCACCAGTTCTGGCTTTGGTAAGTATAGATGGAGTCTATGTTGCCCAGTTTGGTCTTGAACTCCTAACCTCAAGCAATTCTCTTGTCTCAGCCTCCTAAAGCTCTGGATTACAAGAGTGAGCTGCTATGGCCAGACCAGGAGTTCTCACTTTAGAATGGCCAAAATGGAACCACCTGCCAATAAGCACCGAGAAAATGCCAATATGCATTATATTTTTATTCTTTGTGGCCTTCTAAGAAAAACTATCCTTTCTCCCTTGCATTTTAAATTATAAATGTGCATGTGATGTATGTATTGTCACTCTAAATGGGAAACCTTTGACTCTGTTTCTGAGACATGGCTCTACGGAAAGAATCTTGCTTAGAGCATAGCAACTTCTCCAGAAGTCCTTCAGAAAAAGGAGGTGACATTGAAGGCAGTGCTAAATCACGTCAGGATGTATTGTCCACCAATTAGAGCCCAGGCCACCAGGCACACTGTCTAACGCTGACAACTATTCAGCAGTCAGTTTGGGATGGAGAAGGATGATAAGAGTGACCACCATGATAACTACCATTTCTTGAGCATTTACAGTTTTTTAGCTCCTGTACTGATGCTCTGCCTATAACTCTTCACTTATCTTTGACAGCCACATAAAGTATCACCATTTCTGTTTTTAAAAGGAATCTAGAGGCATTAAGTTATTTACAAATGGCCACATGACTAGTATGAGACAAAGCTGGATTTAACTTTAGTTCTTCCAATTCCAAAACCTGTGTTCCTACCCACCAGTCTGGATTGTTCTGGCTCAGTCTTAAGCTTCTATCATGAAAGGAGACATCACTTACCTGCTTAGAAAGTTTCAGTGGCACCCCACTGCCAAAAACAGTGCTTCTCAAACCCAGCGTTATATATCCGCCAAATGCAACAACTCACCATTGCGCAGACTCCACTCCCTAGGTTCTCTTAACTCTGCCTTGATGGGGCCCTGGCTTAAGTAGTTTTAAGATATCCTCAGATGATTCTAATTTGTAATCATGGTTGATAACACCTGCTCTGGTCTACTTGACAGAATTGTTTTGGTTTTTTTTCTATTTCATTATGGTTTTTCATAGATCACTGACTCCTGGTAAATTTACGATGCACTTTTTAAAATCCAAGTCAATTTCCAAACTCCCCACCAAGTATAACAGGTGGACAAAAACACACCCCATGTTTACAGTATTTATTTCTTATCATCCTCAGGTATCTTCATCTCAACTGAGCCTCATGACTACCCTATGAAGCAGACAGGTGGAACAGATTTTGTTATTTCTCTTTAAGATGAGAAAACGGAGGCTTCAGCAAGTTCACACAGCAAGTGCACAGCAGAGCTGGGACTAGAATCCAGGTCTCCACAGAGCAGTGTCTCTCCAACTTTAAAGTCACTAAGACACATTGGGATGCTTGTCCCAATGCAGTGTCCTTGGCTTCAAACCCAAGGTGAGTCCGTGAATCTTGAAAGAAGCTCAAGTACCTGCATTATCACCAGTATGATTCAGATCCAAAAACTTCTGTTAGTGATGCACTGCCATTGAGGAACTCGTCAGCCAATGACTTTGAATATTATCCTGCCCAGAAGTAAAGGAAAGGACCAGCTGATCTAATTGAAGATCCTTTCCAAACCCATGGTATTTCATTTGCTTTCCCCTTTATTCTCTCTTATTGCCTGATAATATCTTTCCAGAGAAATCATATGCAAAGAAAAACTCTAGATCAACGATAGTCAACGAGTTTCAGTTCCGTATTCCACCCCAGATCAACCAGCAGTGTCTTCTTAGAACCTTGGATTAAGAAGCAATGAGGCTAAAAATGAACAAGATCATGTCCTTTGCAGGGACGTGGATGGAGCTGGAGGCCATTATCCTTAGCAAACTAACACAGGAATAGAAAACCAAATACCGCATGTTCTCACTTATAAGTCTTGGGAGCTAAATGATAAGAACACATAGGCACATAGAGGGGAACAACACACAATGGTAACTATTGGAGGGTGGGAGGAGGGAGAGGATAAGGAAGTGTAACTAATGGATATTGGGCTTAATACCTAAAATAATCTGTACAACAAACCCCCATGACACAAGTTTACCTATGTAACAAACCTGTGCATCTACCCCTGAAGTTAAAATAAATCTAAAAAAAATAATAATAAAAAGCAATGAGGCTGCACCCAGGCAAGTCAGGAAAACAAACTATGACCAGTTAGTCCTGTCTGCCATGGGCACAGTAAGGATTTTGGCAGCCTTGCACTTTCATTGTTCTAGAGAGTGCTTCATCTCCAGTTCTGTTCTTATTGTTCTAGTTACAGAATATTTCCACAAAGAGAGACCTAGTTTCTGATTATAGATAATATGAAATGAATTTTATACATTGCTTCCATGCTGCCCATAAACTGTGGGTTCTGCTTGAGACGTTCTGGACACCATGATTCAAATGTAAATATTCCCTGAAATCCATCAATGTCTGGGTAGCTGATTAAGCACCATGGACTATAACAGTGTTCCCTTCTCTAATCTTCAGGCATTTTTTATTTTTGTGAACTGATGTATTACCACGGTGAGGGGACTTTCTCACACATTCTGCTCATGATAACAGATGAGGTGTGAAATTGATTCTGAGCACCTAGGAGGGTTATGATTTATCATCACACATTAAGCCTTGTGGAACTTTACTGAATGAATCCCAGTTCTGCTCAGAATCCAACCACACTTCTAGAAAGAGAACATGGAGTGGCTCAAGATACATTAAATTCAGATATTTCAGAGCTGACACCCGTAAGGGACTCCCTTTCATTCATTCAATCAACAAATATTTACTGAACACCTAGCACATGTGAGGAAATGTTCCAGGAGCTGCAGATGGTGCACTGGACAAGCAAGACAAGGACTCCTCAGACCCACTTGTCCCTAGTGCTGGCTCCCCTCACTGATGATAACTAGATTTCACCATTGAGTGAACACACCAACAGTCTGATGCCTGGGGATCTGTGCTCAAGGTAGCCTGAACTGGACATCATTCTGTACTTCTCTGGACTGCAGAAGCTTGAAGGAGTCAGCTTGGTGATGGCTAATGCCTTTAACATGACTCCATGCTGATCCTTCGGTGCAAAAAAAAATGTGCCCACAGAGATCTCTACTGAGGATGCATATTCCATGTGAGCTTCCTAGGAAGTCCCTCAGTGGAGGAGCAGCTTTGAGTAAAAGCCTTACCCAACTGAAAGTATGTAGACAGGAAAGAAATCTCCCTTCTGCCAAACAGGGCCTTAAAATATATTCTTAGCACAAGGTGGAGCAAGGGAAATGGCAGGCAAGACATCAGAATTTCATAGCAAAGTTTACTTTTAAATAAACACTCCTGAGTCTCTGTTCCCTCACCTCTGAGTTCTGTCTCTGAAGACCCAGGTTGAGTCTAAGTCATGTCTAATTTGAAAAAGTCCCCATAGGTGATTCTGATGAATCTAGAAGGCATGGCATTCAAGTTTCAGTTAGATATAGGCCAAGCCTCTGTCAAAATACAAGGTATAGCTGGGCTCAGTGGCACCTGAGGTGGAAAGAGTGCTTGAATCCAGGAGTTCAAGGTTAGTGAACTAGGGTCCTACCACTGCACTCCAGCCTGGGCTACAGAGTGAGACCCTGTCTCAAAAGAAAAAAAAAAAATGCAAGGTAGAAATATTGTCAAAGTTGGGGGCAATATAAACCCACTGGGATGGGAGCCATGAAGTTTGAGTTCTAGTCTTGATTTTGTTTCCTGTCAGCTGTGTGGCCTCAGACTACCCACTTTAGTTTCTGGGCTCCACTTTCATTACATGCACAGTGAGGGGAAAGGGGTCAATGATTTCTAAGGTGTCTTAAAAAGCTAAGATTATGTGGTTATGCTTTTTCACATTTGCAAGCCAATTTTAAACAGTAATTCACCAGTGTAAATCACTGATAAATAGTTTTATAGGAAAGTAATGCATATTTCAAACACATTAGTCTTCCAGATCAGTCCATTGTGTGTTTAAATGTCATCAGGATCAAGGATTAAACATCTGAGGTGTTCAGTGTGAAACTTGTATAAACTACCCAGTAGCAAACTCATCCTGGTACTAGTTGCTACCCTCTCTTCTGCCTTCCTGCCCCTTACCTCATCCTTTGGGTGTCCACACAACTGAAGTAGTTAGTAATTGGCTCTAATTGGCAGCTACTGGATTTCTCTAATAATATGCCTATAAATCTCTTCTTCTCATTAAAGAATCTAGAGTTGTGTCTTCTGACAGACTTTTGGCAGACTGACTTTTTGCTTAATCATTTCCATGTGATTCACATCCTTGCACTTTTTCACTCTGATTGTCCATCCCTCCATACCCCACTCACGTACACATGCCTGCAAATATTCTCTGTCCTAATTGCTAAGACAATTCACCAAACAGCACATCAGCTGGCAGACATCAAGATTTTTATATCTATTCTTTCTCCATAGAGATAACCTCTTTCAAGATAATGGTGTGATTAAAATCTGACTTCCTTGCCCTTTCAAGTCAGTTACCTAATCACAACTCTACCCATAGCCAAGCCACAGTGCAAAATCAACAAGGATAATTCCTTGGGAATCCTTTACCAGTTCAAAGTTGACTCAGCCAGTGTTTCTCTATAAAATGAGGCTTACATTTTACTACTGCCCTGGAATCATAGCATATTAGAGCAATGGGTCTTCAAACCTTACAGTGATAAGAATCCCACAGCTTCTGCATGCTGCTCTATATTGCCAGTCCTGGAACCCTGCACGCTGCACCTCCCAGATTCTCTTGCCAGGGCTTTTGGTTAGGTTCAATCAATGCGATTCATTGGCAGGCAGAAAGGAGAAGTCATCCTGATTCTAGCATCAGCAGAGTTTGCTGTCTTTTCAGCAACTCTAGCAGCAGCAGCATGACACATGTGCCCCTGAGGCCCAGCACTGCCCGTGAAAGTTCCAGACCAGCAGCTTCCTCACCAAGAGGCCTCCTTCTCCTTTCTAATCCTTAGCATACTCCTTCCTTCTGTTCCTCCAGCCCTCTTAACACCTTTATCACCATGGTAGACAATTGGCAGAAAATGATCCCAGTTAAACCCTTCCCTCTCTCCACAATGCTTTGTAATGTGACTTTAAAGCTTCTCCCATCAAAATGTTGAGTTCATTTCTCTACCTCTTGAGTCTGGGCTGACCTTTTCTCTACCTCTTAAGTCTGCCCTGGCCTTATGAATTTTTTTGGCCATTAAATTGCAGCCCAAGCAATATGGTGTCAGTTCTGATTCTGGATCTAAAGAGACTTTGCATGCGTCACTGTTATTTTGGGAATCCTTCTGTGCTGCCATGTGAACCAGCCCAGGCTAACCTGCTAGAAGTTGAGAGACATCATGGAGTGGAAGCAAGTGGCCCCAGCCAATAACCATCTGATATGGTTTTCTAGGTACTCACCCAAATCTCATCTTGAATTGTAGCTCCCATAATTCCCACATGTTGTGGGAGAGACCCAGTGGGAGATAATTGAATCATGGGAGCCGTTCCCCCCATACTATTCTCATAGTAGTGAATAAGTCTCACAAGATCTAATGGTTTTATAAGGGGAAACCTCTTTCACTTGGCTCTCTGATTCTCTCTTGTCTGTCACCATAGAAGACGTGTCTTTCACTTTCCACCATAATTGTAAGGCCTCCCTGGCCACATGGAACTGTGAGTCCATTAAACCTCTTTTTCATTATCAATTACCCAGTTTTGGGTCTTTGTCAGCAGTGTGAAAACAGACTAATATACCACCCAGACCCCAGAATCAGAACAACCCCACTGGCCTGACACTGACCTCAGACATACAAGGGAGCCCAATACAATCCCACTGACCGGTAGACTCATGAGCAATAATAAAGAGTTGTTCTGCTTTAAGCTCCTGGTATTAGGATGTTTAGTCATCCCAAAATAAATAATCAAACAGTAGTAACTGATTCCATGCATTAAATTTCTCTCCATTACTGTTTTTCTGACTGGATCATAATTGATAAAGGAGACTTGTAAAAAATGTAAATCTCCAGTTCAAGCAGGCCAGGCAATTTTGATATACATGGTGTCAGACCATTCTTTGCTGAACATAGCTTTCAAGGGACTGAAGAGATCATCTTGTCTATGCTCTCCCCTCTCAGGCAGTTAATAGATAAGATCACCCTTAAGAAAAACTCAGCCTGTTTAAACACTTGGCAACCAATTCCAGTGTCCAATGAATGTCACATCATTGTCAAGGATTCCTTTTCGGTTAATTACTACCCTTATTTCCTCAAGTGGCAGTTTTTGTCTCTTCTTCTTTCTTGCTCAGAAGGAAAAAAATAGAGGCTGATAGATATCCCCCCCACATTTATTGAGTTATAATTCACAAAAATTGTAGCTATTTGATGTGTACAGTGTGATGTTTTGATATACAGACACTGTGAAGTGATTAACACCGTCAAGCTAATTAACATAGTTATCACCTCTTTTACAGGTATGAGCCAAATCACAACCTTTCAGAGGACGGATGGCATACACAACAGTGGTTTCATAGGATAATACCTTTTCTATGTTTAGATATGCTTAGATACACAAACACCATTGTTTTATAATTGCCTACAGTATTCAGCACATGCTGTACAGGTTTGTAGCCTAAGAGCAATAGGCTAGACCATACAGCCAGGGTGTGCAGTAGGCTCTGCCATCTAAGTTTGTTTAAGCACATTCTATGATATTCACACTATGATGAAATCACCTAATGACACACTGCTGAAAACACATCCCTGTCATTGACTCCTGATTGTAGTCACTTTTGTGGCTCTGTGTGTGTGTGTGTGTGTGCACGTGTGTGCATACATGTGGTGAGAATGCTTAAGATCTAAGATCTACTCTTTCAGCAAATATCAAGCATGTAATACATTATTATCAACTATAGTCATGCTGTACATTTTATCTCCAGAACTTGTTATCTTGTAACTGAAAGTTTTTACCCTTTGATCAAAATCCTCCCAGTTCCCCACCCCCAGTCTCCAACAACCACCTTTCTACTCTGTGTTTCTATAACTTCTTTATATTCCACATATAAGTGAGCACATGCAGTATTCGTCTTTCTGTGTCTAGCTTACTTTACCTAACGTAATATCCTCTGAGTTCATTTGTGTTGTCACAAGTGGCAGGATTTCCTTCTTTTTGAAGGCTGATATTTTCTATAAATAAAACACCTTTCCTACCCCTAAGTTAAATAACTCCAGCTAGATTCTTTTTTTTTTTTAGTAGTAAAATGACTTTATTTTTGTGTTTAAAATTTCATTACAGTAGGGATAGTAAAATGTAGTAAATTTCCTTAAGTCCACACACTCAGAAGAAAGCAAGAAATGATGCTGTCACAAATGGTGTATGTTTAGGAAAATAAAAACATTAAATATATCACAGTTTGAATCCTCCCTTGTTGGAAGAAACACCAAGATTATGGAAGAAACAATATTTTTTTTTCAGTAATAAGGTTTATAAAACAATGAATACTTAGTATAATTTTATACCGACATTTCTTAAGGGGGCTAATAGTTAACATTGCTGGAGCTAACAGTTACATTATTGATACTGTTTGTTCTTCTAAAGTTTTATCATTTCAGCTAGATTCTTTAAGTGTTCATCTCTGGTCCCTTGGAATTATTAAAAACAAACAAGCACACTTTGGTATCAGGCTGATCTTCGATAATCCCTGCTCTACTATGTGACTTTCTGTAAGTCATCAAGCTCTCTACACATCAATTTTCTCAGCTGCAAAATAAGGTCTGTTGTGAAAAATAAAGAAAGAGACGGGGTGCAGTGGCTCATGCCTATAATCCCAGCATTTTGGGAGGCCGAGGTGGGTGGATCACAGGGTCCGGAGTTCGAGACCAGCCCTGCAAATGTAGTAAAACCTCGTCTCTACTAAAAATACAAAAAATTAGCCAGGCATGGTGGCGGGCACCTGTAATCGCAACTACTCAGGAGGCTGCAGCAGGATAATCACTTGAACCCAAGAGATGGAGGTTGCAGTGAGGCAAGAACGCACCATTGCACTCCAGCCTGGGCTATAGTGTGAGACTCTACCGCAAAATAAATAAATAAACGAAACAAAGTTTGTAGAAACTTAATATGTTATGTTTTGTATTTCTTTTCCGCAAGTCTAGATAGAAAATGAAACACTATGAATATGGTATGGATCCAGATCCCCAGGTTATATGCTTTTATCAGAGCATCATGTATAGACTCTTCCATAATGATGGCCAAAAGGGCCCCCATGCCTATGGCTACTGCTGTGAAGGGCCAGTGTTGAAGCCAGCCACCTGCCCTGCTCCATGAGGAAGGAACACCGGAGGAAAATCTGCCTCAAGGGAATATCTAGAAGAGGCTGATTAGTTCCTGAATTCATCCAAGCAGAAAAAAAAAAAAAAGGTTTTAATTGGTCAACAAAGGGGAAACAAAGGAAAGAAGGCAAATTTCTATTGCACAACAACTGTCAACACTTTAAGTCCATCCTTCCACACTCATTGAAAGAAGCAGGGAACCAACAGGTGAGACTGAAGATCTCAGAGGAAACATGGAGAAGGGGGTTACACCACATACCCCATAGAAACCCTTCTAATTTCCCTCATTAGGTCTCTGTTCTCTAAGGCCCTCCTAGGCTTTGCTTAGGGAAAAAGCAGGGACGGTCAAGAAGAGTAGAAGGGAGGCTAGGGAAGAGTATTGAGTTTCTCTCTTCTTCCCACACATATATTTCCAGCCTCGTTGGATCCTGCCTCCCTCCAAAACTCCTGCTTTACCATTTGAACAATTAAGCAGAATTTTTTATTGCTTAAGAGTCACCTTAAGCAAAGTTTTGTTTTTGAGACAAAGTATGCTCTCCAAGAAAGATCCTAACAAATGCAATTGTCTCCACTGATGTGTGTACGTCTGTGTGTGTCTACACACAGTATTCTGTAATCAAAATTCCACACAGACACACAATACTGTATCTATTTTTACATATAATATATATATATGGTCCTTAATCTCAACTTTATTGAAACATAATAATACATATTTATGTGATACATGTGATATTTTGATACATGCATACAAAATGTAATCAGGGTATTTGGGATATCCAGAACCTCAAACATTTTTCATTTCTTTGTGTTGGAAACATCTCAAGTGTTCTCTTCCAGCTATTTTCAAATATATAATAAATTATTGTTAACTGTAGTCTCCCTACTACACTATCCAATACTAGAATTTATTCCTTCTATCTAATTGTATTTTTATACCAATTGACCAACCTCCCTTCATCTTCACCTCCACCCTTCCCAGCCACTGGTAACAATTATTCTACTCTCTACCTTCATGAGATTAACTTTTTTAGCTCCCACTTATAGGAGAGAACATGCAAAGTTTGTCTATCTGTGCCTGGCTTATTCCACTTAACATAATGACCTCCAGTTCCATCAGTATTTCTGCAAATGGCAGGATTTCATTTTTTTATGGATTAATAGTATTCTATTGTGTGTGTGTGTGTGTATATATATATATATATCACGTTTTCTTTATCCATTCATCTGCTGATTGACACTCAGGTTGATTCCTTATCTTGGTTATTGTGAGTGGTGCTACAATAAACATGGGGGTGCAATCATCCCTTTGATGTACTGATCCATTTTCCTTTGGATAAATGCCCAATGGTGGGTATCACTGGATCATCTTGTAGTTAGTTCTGTTTTTAATTCTTTGAGAAACCTTCATACTGTTTTCCATAATGGCTATACTAACTTACATTTTTACCAACAGTGTATAAGAGTTCCCTTTTCTCCAAATCCTTATTGATACTTGTTATTTTTTTGTCTTTCTGGCAATAGCTGTTCTGACTGAGGTGAGCTGATGTCTCATTGTGGTTTTGACTTGCATTTTTCTGATGATTAGTGATGTTGAGCCGGAAGGAAAAGTTCAGTGACCTTGGTCAACCCATCTTCTTCTCTAGACCTCTGCCCACACTAGGAAAATTATGTAGCGATTAGACCAAATAATGTCTAAAATCTCTTCCAGCCCTGAATATTCATATGGTAAATTCTTCCCCAATATTTTATTATATTCTGAGTTTTATTCTTCTCCTTACTAAGGCAACTAAAGAGCATTAGGGGAGAAAAAGGGAAAAGCAAATGCTATGGAAGTGTGTTTATTAACTAACATAGGGAAATGAAAAGGCAACAGAGGGGATTCTATTTATATCTCCCTCAAGGATTATGCCATAATCTGTACTATTTGATTTTTTAATGCATTCATTCAGAGCTAGAGCCCTGTAGGGTGCTCTTTAAAGCCTGACACTGAATGAAATAATTCAATTAAAATAGGCTCGAAGCTTTTTCAAGGTATTAAACTCCCCGAAGAGAAGATTTAGGACTGGCTATAGTTGGTTTCAGCATCAGCATTGGTGAGAACATAGGAAAACATCAGAAGGGTTTGGCAATGAGTGATTCTGGAGGCATTAGAGGATGTGAGTTCCAGGCTGCTTGGAAAGGGACTATCAATATTGGAACTGTGCTTCAGGGAAAACAGACTCTGCTCCAAAGCTTCTTAACAACTCACTGGAGTCTGACATTCATTTTATCATATACCCCAGATAAAGCATATCCTTCCATATAAGGAAATGAAGTTTAATAACTATTGATAACAAATATCATTCATCAAGTGTTCTTTATATCCTAGATTTCATCATGTTCCAAGCATTATCTTATAGTCTTGACAACTGTCTGGAGTTGTCAAATAAAAATAAAAATTACCAAGCCCATTTTATAGATGAGGAAACTGAGGTTGCCAAGAAGTGCCTTGACTTGCCCAAGATTACACAGCTAAGAAACTGCAAATTCAAACCCCCAAGTCCATGGTGCCAGAGCAAGTGCTCTTCAGCACTATACCATTTAAAATGCAAGCAGCCTGTTATTGCAGGAACTGGAACTGGGAGGAGGGCTAGGGGAGAAGCATGTCCATACAAAGACAGACAGACACAGTCCCTTGTGCACA
Source organism: Saimiri boliviensis (assembly GCF_048565385.1). NCBI lineage: Eukaryota > Metazoa > Chordata > Mammalia > Primates > Cebidae > Saimiri > Saimiri boliviensis. Next base: position 22,034,154 of record NC_133468.1, read on the forward strand.
CTGGCCTGCAAACATGATTCATCCTCAGAATAGCTCAAACTAAATAAAAATGACTAAGGTTAGAGCCATACCTGAGAGCAGGTTTTCATGTGAGCAGGGCAGAAAGAAGGGGATGAAGAAAGAGAAAGATATGAAATGGACAAGCTGAGGATCTAAGTCACTCTTTGCAAGTTTCCCCAAGGCCAGGGCAGCTACCCAGCTTTTTTTGTTTGTTTGTGTTTACATTGGGCATTGCATGGCACTAGGAATTGTGTCTTCCTCATCCAGCTGCATATCATCAGTACCTGGCACCTATATTTTGTTGATGGTGGAGGATGGGCAGGGGATTTGAGATATATATCATGTCAGACATAAGAGATGCCAAAAGCTAAACTGACCACTCTGAATTTCTAGCCCTAGATTAGTGGTTTTAAAACTTAACTGTGCATTAGAATCAGCTTGGGAGCTTGTTAAAACACAGATTGCTGAATCCCAGAGTTTCTGATTCAGCAGATGGGGGGAAGCTTTATATCTCTAACTAGTTCCCAGGCAATGCTAACACTGCTGGTTCAGAGTCTAGCCCTTTGAGAATCAGCAGCAACCTCCATTGCACGTGAGAATCACCTTGGGGAGCTGTGAAACCTGCCCATCCTCCACCCACAACAAAATATAGGTGCCAGGTACTGATGATATGCAGCTGGATGAGGAAGACATAATTCCTAGTGTCATGAAATGCCCAGTGTAAACACAAACAAAAAAAGCTGGGTAGCTGCCCTGGCCTTGGGGAGACTTGCAAAGGGTGACTTTGGTCCTCAGCTTGCCCATTTCACATTTAGGCCATCTCGTGGGTAGCACCAATGTATGCACATTTTTAAAAACTGGGTGATTCCAGTGTGCAGCCAAATCACAAAGTAAGTAATGTAGAAGATATGTGGGCTTGAAATTAATGCACCGTAAAAGTAACTAATATTTACTGAGCACTTACCAAGCGACAGTCACTCTACTAAATATATTATCGCATGATCTCACTTAATCCACACACGATCTTTTCAAGTAGGGACTATTATTCTCATTTTACCTATAAGGAGGGTCAGAGAAATTAAGATATTTGTCCTTGGGTATAAATCAAGTGACAACATGGGTATCAGATTCAGAACTCTGTGTCTGCAAAGCCTCGTACCACTAGGGGTCTTTAGCTCCCTTCGCCAAGCCACTTACTGTCCTGGCCTCTGCCTTAAATCTTCAATATTTGATTGAGGCCAGATGCCAAAATAATCTGAAATGGAACAATTTGAATCAGCCTCATATGTGGTGTCACATAAACCAACATATGTACGTGTGCATTCATAGATACACATGTGAATGAACAAATGCAAATCACAGAATAATGGTTTTATTGAATTCTGCATTCTTTTGTATAAACCCTGTTACTGTCTGGCTTATACTCCTTTGACGGCTCACTACCATTTCCAAGAAAAGTTCAAACTCAAATGCGGCGTTCAAGGCTCTTCATGATGAGGTCTCTGTTTCTGACTCTCCAGCCCCTCGGTCTTCCTCCTCTGTTCTCACCAGTCTATTTCCAGTTCCCCAAATCCAACCATGCCACCATGCCTTCGTTCATGTTTTCCTTTCTCCTTTTCTTTTTCTTTCCTCCTTCCTTCCTCCCTATCCAACTGGAGAAATTTTAGCCATCCTTTAAGACTCAAGTCAACTATTAAACATCACCTTCTTTTCCACCATCCTCCTTCATATTCTTTCCTCCTCTGGACAATCATAGCAACATGTGTATTCATACCTCATTTTATTTTTTTTTTTTTATTTGAGACAGGATCGTGCTCTGTCACCCAAGCTGGAGTGCAGTGATACAATCACAGCTCACTGCAGCCCCAACCTCCACAGCTCAGGTGATCCTCCTACCTCGGCCTCCCGAGTAGCTGGGACTACAGGTGCACACCACCACACCTGGCTAATAGTCTGTATTTTCTGTAGTGACAGTATTTCACCATATTGCTCAGGCTGGTCTTGAACACCTGTGCTTAAGCAATTATCCCACCTCAGCCTCCCAAAGTTCTAGGATTACAGGTGTGAGCCACAGCACCCAGCCTCATGCTAGTATCCTTTTGTATGACTGCTTATACATTTAACCTGTTCACTGAATGTTCCAAAAGACCACATTAGCTGAATCCCAGCTCTCCCTAAAAAGTGCAATGTTCCCTGAAGACCGCTCAAGTGGGAACTGTGCTCTCTCTCATCCAGTAGGCCTGGAGACGAAGTAGTATCCATCTTCCTCTCTTCCAGACCAGTCTCCTTCCTTCCTCTGTGACATCCTGCAGCTTTGAATCCATGTCATCACATTAGACCACCCACCATCCCTCCTTGCTATACTCCTACTTTCAGGGTTACATCCTCTGTTCCTTAGCTACTTAGCTTCTGCCTTACTGTCACTTTCTCCAGTACCACTCCTATCTTACTTTTTGGTGATTTCAGTTTCTACTCTGTTGATCCTTCCAATATGCTGCTCACTCAGTTCTCTCATTTTGTCACCTTCCATTAGCTTGTCCTCCATCCCACTTCAGCCACTCAACTCCCATGGTCTCACCCCAGACCCTAGACTTTGTCTTTAGCAACCACTAAAGCCCTCTGAAATCTCAGTTTCAAGCATCCCACTCTCTAAGCACCACTGTCCTACTTGCTATAAACACCCCCCTTTAATATCCTGACTCCTGTGATCCTTAACCCCCCAGGGACCTATGATGCATGGATTCTACCCACTGTTCACTGTGTCTCGCCTACTCCCCTGCAACGAGTCCTCGCTGGCTGGCTGTCCTGACATGGCTCAGATTCCTTGGTCCACTGTTACCATCTCTCACTCTTGCCCAACCCCTAAGCCTCTTCTCACTTTGTCAAAGTCACTTGGCTAAAGCACACCTTTCTTGGTTAAAACCAAGTCTCTATCTGCTCTGTGCCTGCACCCTGAGCTGAAAGTGTCTGGGAGAAAAGCATAACCGCGCCCACTAAGTCATTGCAAAGTCATAACCGTGACCCTCAAGTAGTTCCTTCTGCTAGCGTGTTCATCTTTGCACCCTCCTACAACAATCACTCTTTCATGCCTTTCCCTCTGTTTTCAAAGCTCAAGCCCCTGCCCCCATTTTCAGCCACTGACTTTGTTCCTCTAAATCATTAAAAACTCAGGCAGTCAGATAGGAACTTCCCCAAACCCCCGTCTTTACTCTTCTGCATTTGTACACTCATTCTCTGACATCCTGCCTATGACTGTGATATAGGACTTCAGAGGCCATCCCTCAGGCCACTCAGGGATCCCAGCTCTTGTGGCACCACTAAGCCAATATCCTACCCTCTGTGTGCCAACTTCTCTAGCTACCCTGATAATTGAATGATACCACTCAGAAAAGGAACCGTGTTGGGTGTGGATGTCTTTTATTTTATTAAATCAGCGATTTAAATTATTCTTTTGTGCTTTGTACCCAAGTAGAGGATAAGGCCTTTGATATGCTATTATTTTATCTCTGTATTGTTCCTCCAATAAATAGGCAGTGGATGCCTATTTATCTGGCTTCTACTGATTTCAAGTACCATAGTGACCCAGAGAAGAAAAATAAAATAGGATTTGAAGTCCTTCATGTATTGTGTGTTTATTTGGATTAACATAAGCAGTCGTTTGACTGAATCAGTAAAAACTATACTTTATTCAGCCTTTTTACTTTGTAATCATTGGATGATCTCAAAAAGTAAATAGGGTATGAGGGTAAGGAGTCACGTGTGAGAATGAGTGGGAAAGGGATAAAATGCCACTTTTTGTCAACTGTTTCAAAAAAGCTTTCAAAAAGTCTTCACTTTTCCCAATATTTAGAAAATGATAATATGTATTATTTTTTCTTCCAAGCCCAAATTGTCAACAATTCCAATTCTCACTTTCCAGATTATGTTAGTTAAGCGTACAAGAAAGAGTCTTCTAGTATATTTGCATTTTAATTCACGTTGCACACTTACCATCCGCCCTGCTATTATACATGCATTTGACATCTGTTATATCAATCTTGTGCTCAGAAGGGAGGTGGTATATTAGCATCATCTCCATGTACAGATTTAGGAACTGAGGCTTAGGTAAGTGAGATCAACCCAAGGTTTGTAGCTACTAAATGAGGGTGCTGAGACTCCAGCCTCGGCAGCCTGACTTCTGAGCGTGTATACAGGGGATGTTATGGCATCTATCATTTCCCTCTCAGAGATTCCCTCCTTTGTGTCTTACAGTCCACCGAGTATGTAGAAGGAAAATGGGATGAATAGGGTCAAGTTTCACTAAAGACAATAAAGAAGAGTTAGGTCTTACAGAAGGGTCCTCAGGAAGGGACCCATTGCAGGAGCAAAGTGCAACTTCTGCTCTTAGAGGGGTTCCATTTTAAGTTTATCTGCTAACACATTGGCAAGGACTGGGTGAACCCCGTCTCTGAGTGGCTAAAGGAGGCTTAATGCTTAAGGCAGTGATTTCTAGAGTGAAACTGCCAAGGTGTGAAGCCAGGCCCTTCTCCTTATTAGCTGTGTGATGTTGAGCAAGTTACTTCACCTCTCTGACACTTGGGTTCTGCCTGGTTAAAAAAGAGATGACTATGATTGTAGCTACTTCAAAATCAAGTTGGTATCAGTGTTCACCAAAGGGGTACCATTAAACTTCAGTGCAGCACGAGAGACTAAGCCTGCAATGACCAAACCATCTATAAAACTACAAACTCTAATCCACAACCTGCCACCAGCCCTGAAAAGCAACCCATTATCTTCTGTAACCAACCAAGACAGACTTGTGGGAAGTCAGACCATGAGATCTTTGCTTGCTAGATAAGCAACAACATTAGCCTAAAACAGGCAGCACTTAATTATTAACTGACAACTTCACCGAATCTCGTTCTCCCTTTCAAGTTAGAACCAACTTAGAAAGCCGAATATGCACCGTTAACCAATCACACAGGATGCCCTGCTCCTAGTCAGCCTGCCTCCAGCTTCCCCATAATAGCCTTCAATCAGGACTTCCCGTTTTTGCCCTGTAAAGCTCTTCCACCCCTCTGTCTGGCTTTGAGTCTCTGCCAGAATACAAGTGGTGGTAGCTGATTCCCTTGCTGTAGCAAGTTCTAAATAGAAAGGCTTTGCCTGTTCTCATTGGACCGGTCTTAGTTTATTTCCAAAGCATTAACTGAACTCACCTGGGAAACAAATGATGGAGACTTTAGATCAAGGTCTTAACAGTGCAGATAGCAAGAAATTACCAGATTCAGGATATGGTTTTAAGGTAGAACTGTCACTGGAAAGGGGTCCCAATCCAGACTCCAAGAAAAGGTTCTTGGATCTCACGCGAAGCAGGAACGGCCACGAGAAAGAGACCTTTCAGACACTGAACTAGGAAGGAAGAAGTAATCTATTTCGGCCGGGAGGGAGCCGACATGTTTGTTTAACAGCCAGGCTCATCTAACAAAGAGAAGCTCAGCCTTTATATATGCTCACAACTTCAGATAGTACACGTGAAAGGGTCTTGGGTTTACAGTTTTAGAAATTACATGTGAAAGGATTTTGGTCAATGGAGGAGGAGTGGGGTGGAGGTTTGATCTTGTTTAAGTAAAAACAGTGCCTTCTGGAAAGATTCCCCCATACTATGCCTGCCATCTATAGGAAGGCGATTTAGGAGGCGCCAGTTGGCCAGCCTTTTCTTCTATTGAAAGGCAGTGTGGAAGTCAAGGGGGAGGTGATCTTAGATGCTTGGGTCTCCTTACTCAACAAGAATTTGGGGTAAGACCATGGCATAAAGTGAAAGCAAGTTTATTAAGAAAGTTAAGGAATAAAAGGGTGCCTACTCTGTAGAGAGAGCAGGGCCTTCCAAAAGCAAGAGGAGGAACACACCCACCTTAGGTACACTGCTTGTTTATATATAAGATAACAAAGGAAAAATTCCACGGGAGGTGCAGGTGCCGGGCGCACAGTGGCTCACGCCTGTAATCCCAGCACTTTGGGAGGCTGAGGCGGGTGGACCACCTGAGGTCAAAGAGTTCGAGACCAGTTTGACCAATGTGGAGAAACCCTGTCTCTACTAAAAATACAAAATTAGCTGGGTGTGGTGGTGCATACCTGCAATCCCAGCTACTCGGGAGGCTGAGGCAGGAGCAGCACATGAACCCAGGAAGCAGCGGTTGCAGTGAGCTGAGATCGCACCATTACACTCCAGCCTGTGCAACAAGGGTGAAACTCTGTCTCAAAAAAAAAAAAAAAAAAAATCATGGAGAGGTGTGCTCTACTATGAGGGCTGGTTACAAAGGATTGTTAACCTTTGTGTAACTACCGTCTTCCTCAAAAGTCCATATTATTATCTTTAAAATGAAACTTATTCTTAAACGAAGAATGCTTTTGTTCTCAAGAGATCTAGGACAGTAGAACGTCTCCTAGGTCTCTTAAGTCCTGAGTCTGTTTAGTAAATATTGAACCTGCTCCCTTAACTGTAAACATCCTGTGACTAAGAATGTCTAACCTCCTCTAGAATGCAGCCCAGCAGGTCTAAGCCTCATTTTACCCAGCCCTTATTCAAGATGGAGTCACTCTGGTTTGAACACCTCTGACAGAAACTTCAAAATGTAAGAGGCAAGACAATGTAGTGTGGATTACCAGGTGGGCAGTGGTGCCATGTACAAAGTTAGGGAAAGCTAGAGTACATTCTCAAACTGGAAAGGCAATGCCTTAGATTCCCCTACTCCCTGCATACACAGCAAAACAAAACATAACAAAACAAACCTGCTCTCTCTAAGATACCATCTCTTCTCCGCCAGCCCAACCTGTGGCCAGAGAATCATTTCTTTGCATAGTGGTACCTCCAGGGTGTTCGTTGACGGGCATCCGGGCATCCGTACACTCCAGCTGCTCACTCCCATCCCATTTACTTCCTCCCTGCTCACCTTACCCAAGAGAATATCTTCAATTCCCTATGTGATAGTTCACCCTTAGAGCTAGCTTCAATCACAATTAAAATGTTAATAGAACAGTATAGTCTTGAATTTTTAAAGTATGCATATATCTGAAAACAAATACAGCAAAATATTAACATCATTTATTATCTCTGAATAGTAGTATTATAGGTGATTTAAATTTGCTTCTTAATACATTTCTGTATTTTCTAAGCCTTTACTAATAAAACTTTTTCTATGAAAAAAATGTTATTTCTCAAAAATTGAATTTCTGGGATGATTCACAAATTAAAATCTGCCACTCATTTATTCCTTGGCATGAATGAATAGAGTGTGTCTCACCCATTTCTGATGGGATGTGCAGAAGATACAAGACCCAGGGTGGGGGCTACCTGGGGTCAAGGCACAGGGAAGAACATGTTCCCCAAACACTCACAACCTGACCAAAGGCAGCCTTGCTGGAAGCCAGGAGTTAATTTATGGCACTCTCTGCTCTACCGTCTCTGCAGGTATGTGAGAGAACAGAAAGAGTTCAGCTCGGGAATACAAGCCATGGGAAATACAAACAAACTAGGGATTTCCAAACTGTTTCAGTAGGATCATTGCCAGTCCAAGGACAAGAATCGCTCTGCTTCTAAATCAAATAATTAAAGTGTTTGAAATGCAAAAGCAAATTCAGAAATAGGTGGTCCAAAAAGAACCTCAATTGGGGCTGATTCAGTACTCGCCAGACCTAACGGTCAAGGCCTAAATGTGGAGACAAGGTGCCTGGCTGCATTTTGACACTGAGGTGAGAAAAAGGAAGTGAAATGATTTCAGGCTCTCCTACCCTCCCTGCAAAAAAAACAAGAAGACAACTGCAACTGCTCAATCCCCAATTCAACAGGCCTTCTGCTCCAAAAACTTTAAGTCGCTGACTTATTTCAACACATTCTTAGCTGAACTGACAAGGATCTGTTTCTTTGGCTTCAAGCAAAGAATAGGCTCCTCGTGTGCCTGGGATTTCAAACACTGAGTACTTCGGCTGACTGGTGCTAAGTCAGCCAAGAGGATGGAAAGAAAGAGACTCTTTCATTCCAAAGCCACCTTTCTCCTGCAATGTAGAGGTAGGAGAAATGTAGATGGATGGACTCTCAAAGAATCCAGTGCCTGCAAAAGTCCAGAAACACATTGTCCTGCTAAATTGTAACATCTGAGGAATACTTTACACAGATTTTTTCATCATCTCTTCATACTAGTTCTTATTAAGAAAAAATTATCTATGAATAAAACTTGGAAATAAAATAAGATGATCAATGCATATTCTTTCAATGTTATTAATAAGCTCACCAGAGGATGAGGATTATTTCACTATCTATGACTTCATTTGATTTCACCATTCCCTACTTGATCAGAAAACAGACACTGGGGAAAAATAATGTTAACTTGTAAATTTCTGTCCCAAAGATTACAATTTCATTGCCCTATAAAACATTGACCGATTTTTTATCTTTTAGCAAATTCATTTCCCCATTCCTTTGACTGATTTACTATATAAATCTCTGTTTCTCAAATTCTCTTATTGAACCACCTCCACTTGCTTACTGAATCATTCATTCACTCATGAGCTGAATAAAATCTTTGACGTATCTTCATCATCTTTTACATGAATCGTATTTTTTTTGAAATGTATTCCCCACTTTGCAGATGAGAAATGTAAGTCTGGAGAAGATCAGAAGAGCCACATACCGTCAAAAACACAGCCAGACCCTGAAACCAGTGCTGACGCTGAAGTTCTTTCCACATAGCCAAAGGAAATAGCCCCGGCCTTAGCCCCATCACTTTCCCTCTCTGGGCTCAGCTTCCTCATATGTAAATTGGGGCAAGTGGAACAGGTCATCTATACAGCTCTATCCAGACCTAGTATTATTTGGTAAGGTTAATTACTTAACAAAATGATTTTAAGAAAAAAAAAAAAAACAGGCCAGACTGATCTCCAAGTCCTCTTCCCATTTCCCCATCAACACTGACCTCTCCTGCATCCAATCCATCAGTGAAATTTTCAAAGGAAGAATCTGCTTATGCTATAAATTACGAAGTCATCAAGGTTGAGGGCAAAAGCTACTGAGAAATGAAGGCCTCCCACACATACCCTCCCTAAAGGTATCTCTGTATTTACCTCCAAGGAAAGGTAAAAGCTTTACTCAAAAGAGTGGTGAATCCCAGGCAATGTGACAAACATGAGCAGAATAACTTTGATATCCCTACATCAAATGTATCTGGAGGGCTGGTGTTCAGTCAACATGGACAGAGCTGTGTGCCAGCCAGCCCCAGGGTCCATGTCACACCATTTGTTATACATTTTGGATATCACCCTTGTTTCTTTCCCATTGTTCATAGAGTCACATCTGCCTCCAAACGCATACAACAGTGACAAAACCTCTGCATCTGCTACTAGTCATTCATTTTTCTCAAACCCAAAATGTAACCTTTGCACCTGAACACTTCCGTTGATTAAGATAATTACACTTGATTCTCATTATTCTTCATTAAATAGAAAATAGACTTGTGCATTTTTTTTCACTTACTAATATGTCCTAATGTTTCAACACTGAACTTCAATACGTATTTCTTCAATGCTAGAATTTAAATAATGAAAACAGCGAATCCTGAGACTCTATTAAGATAAGGAATGAGCTTCTATCCTGATCCTTCGATGAAGCTTGTTTTTTTTTAATGTTCTTTTTCTCATCTTCCTAGCAATTAAAAGACAAGCATCTTTGCCAGAGAAGGGTATGTGTGTGTGCATGTCTTAGAGAAGAAGAAACTAGTGGGACCCTTTGAGGCTGCTAATGATCTTACAATACAGCATGTCTTGACTTGTGGAAGGGTCACTTTTTTAAAAAGACAATGATAAGTCTTCTCAGTTAGCGTTAGATCTCAAGGCAAGTCCTAGAGTAGACAAGACACAGCACAAGTGGCCAAAGATGCATGTAGAACAGTGGTCCTCACACCTGGCTGCACATTCTAATCACCTGGGAATCTTTTTTAAAAAAAATTCATGCCTACAGCAATCAGACCAATAAAATCAGAGCCTCTGCCAGTGAGGTCCAAGTATAGTAATGGTAATTCTAACAAGCAGCTAGAAGTATGAATCCCTGGGGTAGAGGAAGGTTCAAAGAAGCTCTGCTTATAGAAGGAAAATAGTGTAAGTAGTATGGTTTACTGATTCAGCATGATTAATGAAATCATTATGGTGCATTCACACAAGGGGATACTACCCAGTCATTTTTTAAGGCAAGTCTATAGATGTTGTGCAAGGCCATTTTCTCTATCAATACTTTGGGCACAGTGATTAAGTTTGAGGGGGTGCCTATAAAACCATTTGAGAACGGAAGAAATTGATTACAAAATATAAAACTAAAACTGCAAAATTGTAACTAATAAATGTTTGTCTGTAAGTCATAATATGTCAACTTCAGCAATTATTAGGCTTAGTATTCATAAAATTTTTATCACATTTGAAAACAGTCGTTAAGTTATATTCTAAACACAAGAATTCCCCAAGTATTCTCAAGGTCAATCGTTCTTAAACTATGTCCCCGAGAAGAGCAATATCAGCATTACCCAAGAACTCATTAGAAATGAAAACTTTTGTGCCACATCTCAGCTCTACTGAATCAGAAACTCTGGGGATGAAGTCTAATTATCTGAACAAGCCCTTCAAAGGATTCTGATACATGCTTAAATATGAGAAGCACTCCACTAGATGATTACCAAAATAAAAACATAAAATTGAAATGAAAATAAGCGTCATAAATTAAGTAATAGTAAGTAACCAAGTAATTTATAAGGCCCAATTTGAAATCACATCAAAAATTTCTACTGATATATATACATTTTATATATGTAATACAAATATACACACACACACACACACACACATCCTCAAAAAGTTAAACATAAAATGGCCATATTTTCAATTGAGCTTCAACAACAGTACCAAGAATATACAATGGAAAGAAGGACAATCTTTTCAATGAAGGGTGTTGGGAGAACTGATATCCACATGACAAAGAAAGAAATAGACACTTATCTTATGCCATACACAAAAATCAACTTAAAATGGATTAAAAATTTAAACATAAGACCTGAAACTGTAAAACTCCTAGAAGAAAACACAGGATAAAATCTTCATGACATTGATCTTGGCAATAATGTCTTAGACATGACAGTGAAAGCGAAACAACTGGACTACTAGAAACTTCTGCACAGCCAAAGAAGTAATCAACAGAGTGAAAAGGCAACCTACAGAATAGGAGAAAAGATTTGCAAACCGTATCTCTGATGAGGCGTTAATGTCTGAAATATATCAGGAACTCCTACAACTCAACAGCAGAATAACAACCTAATTTTAAACTGAACAAAGGACTTTAATAGGCATTTCCACAAAGAAGATGTACAAATGGCCTACAAATATATAAAAAAAAAAACTGCTCAACATCACTCATCGTCAACAAACTACAAATCAAAACCACAATGAGATGTCACCTGACATATGTTAGGATGTCTGTTATCAAAAAAACAAAAGATCAGTGTTGGCAAGGATGTGGAGAGGAGGGTGCTCTTGTACATGGCTGTTGGGAATGTAAATTAGAACAGCCATTATGGAAAATTATGTGGATGTTCCTCAAAAATTTAAAAATAGAACTACCACATGATCCAGCAATACCATTTCAGGGTATACAAACAAAAGAACTGAAATTAGCGTTTCTAAGAGATATTTGCATTCCATGTTTATTTTAGCACTATTCACAATAGCCAGAATGTGGGAACAACTGAATGCCTATCAACAGATGAATGGATAACGAGAATTTGGTATATATATGAATATTACTCAGCCTTTAACAAAAAGAAGGAAATCCTGGTATATGTGACAACATGATAAACTTTGAGGACATTGTGCTAAGTGAAATAGGCCAGTCATAAAAGAAAAAAAAATTGCATGATTGTGCTTATCGGAGATACCAAAAATGGTCAAACTCATAGAAGCAGAGAGTAGAATAGCAGTTGCCAGGGGCAGGAGGAAGGGGGGAATGGTGAATTGCTGTTCAGTCTCAGTTATGCAAGATGAGTAAGTCCTGGGTACCTGCTATACAACATTGCACCTGTAGTTAACAATGCTGTATTGCACACTTAAAAATTTGTTAAGAGGGTAGATCGCATGTTATCTTCTAACCCCTATTTGAAAAAAGAACAAGAAAAAAGGAATTACCGTAAGCGAGAGCAATTCCACTCCAAAGGTATACCCCAAAGAATTTAAAAAAGAGACTCAAGTTCTTGTACACCATTGTTCATAGAAGCAGTATTCACAATAGCCAAAAGGTGAATTTAAGTGTTTATCAACAGATAAATGAATTTTAAAATGTGGTATATACATGCGATAGAATATTATTCAGCCATAAAAAGGAATCAGATTCTGATACATGCTATGACATGAATGAAGGCCAAAAACAAAATGCTACCTGGAAGTAAGCCAAACATGAAAGAACAACTATTGTAGGTATTCCATTTATAGGAGATACCTAGAATAGGCAAGTTCACAGAGAGAGAAAATAGAACAGACGTAATCAAAAGCTGGGAGGAGGGGAAAATAAGGAGTTACTGTTTAATGGAAATAGTGTTTCCATCTGGGGTGATGAAAAAGTTCTGGAAATTGATAGTGGTCATGGTTGCACAGTATTGTGAAAGTATTTTATGCTACTGAATTGTATACTTAAAAATGGTTAAAATGAGGGCTGGCATGGTAGCTCATGCCTGTAATCCCAGCATTTTGGGAGGCTGAGGTGGGTGGATCACCTGAGGTCAGAAGTTCAAGACCAGTCTGGCCAACATGGCGAAACCCCGTCTCTACTAAAAATACAAAAATTAGCCAGGCATGGCGGTGGATGTGTGTAATCCCAGCTACTTGGGAGGCTGAGGCAGGAGAATTGCTTGAACATGGAGGTGGAGACTGCAGTGAGCTGAAATTGTGTCACTGCACTCCAGCCTAGGCAACAGAGCAAAACTCTGTCTCAAAAAAAAAAAAGTAAAAATGGTGAATTTTGTGTTGTTTATACATATATTACTACAATTAAAAGTACATATATATGTCATATATATAAAATTTGTTTCATAAGATTGGGATGGGGCCTTCAGAGATTTTCCTAGGGTTGAGGGTCTTTCAGTGTCCATAGTAATCACTTAGACATAAGTTCACATCGCTGGGTGTGGTGGCTCAGGCCTGTAATCCCAGCACTTTGGGAGGCTGAGGCGGGTGGATCATGAGGTCAAGAGATCGAGACCATCCTGGTCAACATGGTGAGACCCTGTCTCTACTAAAAATACAAAAAAAAAATCAGTGGGGCATGGTGGTGCGTGCCTGTAATCCCAGCTACTCAGGAGGCTGAGGCAGGAGAATTGCCTGAACCCAGGAGGCGGAGTTTAGGGTGAGCCGAGATCGCGCCATTGCACTCCAGCCTGGGTAACAAGAGTGAAACTCCGTCTCAGAAAAAGAAAGAAAAAGAAAGAAGAAAGAAAGAAAGAAAGAAAGAAAGAAAGAAAGAAAGAAAGAAAGAAAGAAAGAAAGAAAGAAAGAAAGAAGGAAAGAAAGAAGAAAGAGAGAGAGAAAGAAAGAGAGAAAGAAAAGAAAGAAAGAAGTTCACATGAAAAAAAGTCAAATTGCTCTGTTGAAAGTGCTTCTTCTCGGAGCTCAGCTTATTCACTTCCTCCAACCCTCCTATGCACCCCCCGGTTTGTTGCTTCCCCTCTGTCCTCCTTCAGCACGTGCACCTCTACACTATTTCCCAACACCACATGCCAAACTGGTCTGTTTACCTATTTTCCCCAGTAGACTAAAGCTGCTGATGGCAGGGACCATTGTTCATGAGTCTCCAACATCTAACAGACTTGGACCTCAGCATTTAATAACAAATGAATAAATAAATAAATGAGCCAGTGAATGGATGAATGAATTCATAAATAAACAAATGATTGTCACATCAGCCTTCGGGTGTCCACTGAGATTATGTGCAAAATTTTATACATACGTAAGTTTTCAGGATAGAACATCTATAGCTTACACTGGATTCTTAATGGGATGCATGACCCCAATGTGGCTAAAACCACTGGTGTAAAGAGGGGACAGGATGAGATGGACTAGAAGATTTCCCATGGATGGCCACTGGGAAGGATTTCAAACAAACCGAATAAGAGTGAGCAGCAGATAACATATTACACTGTGGACAAAAGCACGGGAGAAATCACACTTTACCTCATGGGTCCTGCTGCATCAGCTGACTATTCCTCTTTGATTTTTTTGAGATTCAGCAGTTCTTTGATTTTAGAAAAACAAATGAATACTCTGGTCACTATCACGATGTCAGACTTTGGCTGACAGACTTTATAGCTAGCCTGGGAAACTTTACCTAGACACAGCTGCTTCCAGCTTTTAACATTTTCAAGAAGGAGCTTGTTTTTGGAACAGCTGAATCCTCTACTGAGGTTAAGAGCCTGCCACTGATCTAAACCACCTGCCATTCAACAGACATTTAATAAGGTTCTGCTGAGTAACAGAAGCCAGGGATGCGTGGATGATTATGCCGTGGTTTGAGGGGCGCTCATAGCTTCATGGAAGAAAATCCTCTATTCAACCCACCTAGTAATCAAGGAAATTAAAATTAAAATGCCAATGAGAACCCTCCTCTTTGGACCCATCAGAGTTTTTGTAAAGATATGGGGAAATGGGACCTTCATTGGGATGGAAACAAAAGGTCATTCTGGAGGGTACTTTGTTGGTACTCACCATGTATCCCACCTTACCTTGCCCTAGGGTAAGTGGTAGCTCACCCTATTACTCAGCAATCCTACTCCTGGCATACACCCCCAAGAAATTATCTCACTGATTCATAAGAGGTTTTATGCAAAGTTGTTTTCTAAGTCTCCTAGAAATCCCCGATACTCCTTTTTTTCCTCCTTCTACTTGCAGAGGGCATCGTAGAAACATCAGGTAATATGCTCCACCACAGTGGGCAGATTTCAGATGTATTGCCCTTGACCTAGGCTCACCACCTAGCTCTGTAATTCCCATCTCAAACCATCTCGGGCCTGTAATTTAACTGTTTCCAGTAGTGGGGAGTCATAACAGGTTAAATGTTCCCTGGTGTCAGGTCCACGACTATGCCAAATGTCACACTTGGGGTCAGGTTCCAGCCCAGCTGAGGCCCAAGGAGAGTGGGTGGATGAGCTGAAAGAACATTCAAAGGGCCATAGGCAGGTTGAATATGGTTTTATTCAGCAGCTCCCTCATCAGCAGCTTACCCACACTAGCTCTCTCACACCATTCACTTTGTTTCAGCTGCTTGCTCTGTCCACTCCCACGCACAGCTGTGAAGTCAGCTCTCCCTTGTCTTCAGGATCAACAGCTTAACTCTTTCTTTCTCTGGGCACAAGCGGTTTCTGGCTTCCCCTGTCCATCTGCCAGATGGTCACTCTCTCTTACAGGGGTCGGTACCTTCACTCTCTCTCTGGGCGCCAGCACCTGCACAAAAGCCGTGTCGAGCCCCGGCTTTCTTCTATCTGCAAGATGGAAAGATGGACAGCTCTGGTAATCTCTCGCTCAGCACAAATGCAAGAGCCTGTACTGCATCAGCAGGGCAGCTAGACCTTCTACAGACAATAGCGACTCAGAGCCAAGTATAAACTGACACAAACAGGACATATAACAAGCGGAGTATGTACCTGTGCTCCAAACTCACTGAGTCACTCTGGCCCAGATGGCTGCCTCAGCCTGTTGTTGACCAAAGCACATCCATGCACCTTACACCTGGATGCTGAAGACAGAAATCAACCCAGAAACATGGCCCCAGATTCAAGACATTTATTTTCACCAACACTACATGCAAAAATAGAATGAGAAACTTAGAATTAACCTCACGAGGTAATTCCATCTAGTCTTCTGTCCCCAATAGGGTAAGTGCTTAAGGTAGCCTCAGGAACATAGATTTAAGTAAGTAATTTTCTATGTTCTTCCTGAGATGGAGTAAAACTCTGATTCAGGAGGGCTAGTGAAGTCTTGGATGGAGAGGGGCTGGAGAGCTAAGAAAAAGTACAACTTTAGCTTACAATTGTAGCTAAGAAGAGTTACCATTGAACACTGCTGAGGTTTTAAGAGTGGAATCTGAGGCCGGGCGCAGTGGCTCAAGCCTGTAATCCCAGCACTTTGGGAGGCTGAGGCGGGTGGATCACGAGGTCAAGAGATCGAGACCATCAATGTGGTGAAACCCCGTCTCTACTAAAGATACAAAAAATTAGCTGGGCATGGTGGCACGTGCCTGTAATCCCAGCTACTCAGGAGGCTGAGGCAGGAGAATTGCCTGAACCCAGGAGGCGGAGGTTGTGGTGAGCCGAGATCGCGCCATTGCACTCCAGCATGGGTAACAAGAGCGAAACTCCATCTCAAAAAAAAAAAAACAAAAAAAAAGAGTGGAATCTGAATACAAGCACTTTGTAAAAAATAATTTAAAATATCAGCATGGTTCCACTTACTAACAGCGTGCCCTATGCAAGTTGCTTTAAAACCTCAGTTTCTCTGTGATGATGATAATAGAACTGACATCATAGAGTTTCTGTGAAGAACTAATGCGATAGTAATTATGAAGCATTAAGCACATTATAGGTAGCCCATAAATATTAACCATTTTTTTCACAAGATTTTTTCCTTTCTTTGCCAACAAAACTTATGGAGCCTTTTTTTTTTTTTTGGTTCCCTGAACCAGCCATTGGAATAAAACCTGGACGTAGAATTAGAATATTTTTAAAGCTGGAAAACAACTTAGATATTATCCAGTCAATTTTTTCTAAATCAATCTTCACTGTAACATCAAACACAATAACTGAAAACAGAGCTGCTCTAGTGGAAGGGGTTGTTAAAGGGAGAGCTGCCCCTTGCTCTGCCCAGGAGGCCCTATGGTACCAAGAGCACAGGTTGAAAGTCACATCCAGTCTCTTCCTCTCACAGAGGACTGTGGAGTCAATGGTGTAACTGTTTGTCCAAGGTCACACAGCTAATCAAGGACAGGTTGCCCGGGCTGGGAGCTGGATCTCCATTATCAAGGAATTCACCAATAGCTATGGAAACAGGATATATATACGCTAGGTAGCAGAAGAAAATCTAGGGCTACTTTTTTTAAGTGGTATTATCAAAGCCTGGGCCTTGTCACGGTCCTTCACCCTTTGGGCTTCAGTCTCTCCATTGAAATTTCTGTTCTTAGTAACTCATCATTTGTGTGGAAACTGATTATTTGTGTGCTCAGTGACTCGCATACCAATTTTTCATTGAGTATTTTTATTAGTATGTTCATCTGTTATGAATCTATTCCCTAAACAAAATATAAATTAAAATATGTTGACATTATGATTAAGAAAAATAGTTTAGGATAAACCATCTTACATAATTTGGAAATATATAGAAAGAACTCAGGAAGCAAGTATTAAGCCTGCTTTCCACTATCTCTTCTCTGTGCTTTGAATGATAAAACCTATATCACTTTATGTAGCAATGAAGCTTTATTATTTTAGCTTACTAAGAAATATTTCAAATATAAAAATAAGCTCTACTTGCTCCATCTGATGTTTGATTCTGAGCAGGGCAGCTAGCTGATTTGATAAAATGCAATACTTCCCCAATGCCAAGACTGTGGGTTAAATGATTTTGAATATTAAATATCTTTATAACTTCCTACTAGAGCAGGAACAATCAAAGGAAACTGCAGTGTACCTCTATATTCAATCTCACTAGCAGGTGTTGGTGGTTCCAAGCGTTAGCACTGTCTAGATCCTCTCTTGAATATCTCTTTATGCTGCATTAGCTTTTCTTAGAAAAACTTTTGTACATCCTAGTCTATGTTCTGAATTCTACTTAAAAGGTCTCAAATGGAAACAGAGATGGGCTTCAAACAGAGCACAGGGCAAATAAAGAGGAGATTCATTTCTCCCTCCATTAGGAGCTCCTCTTCCCACCACCCCTGGAGAGACAAAGGACTCTTGCCCAAGTATATATTCAACACAAAGGAAGATGAAGGCCTCCACCCTGATGGCAAGGTTTAGAGTCTAAAAATTAAAATCCATAGGCACTAACAGGGAACAAATATTTCAGGGGAAGAAGTTTGATGCCAAGAGAGTTGAATAAATTGTAAATGCCATGGGAATTTAGACCACAGGCAAATCATTGCTAGTATTTAGAAAAGACTCAGTGAAACAGACGGACCATGAGCTAAGCCTTGGAGAATGGCAAAAATTGGGTGGGTGGAGAGGAGGGATGGTGTTCCAGGTGGGGGAAGTTGAGTGAGCAGAGGACCTAAAAATGGAAAAAGACAAGACATATGGAAGCAAGTGGAAAGGCTCGTCTGAGCAGACATAAGCTTTTTGATCAGAAATAGAAACTGAAACCAAACCACGAAGGGTCATAAATACCAGACTGCAGAATTCACACCTGACCTTTTCCCCTCTTTCTCTGGTGACATGAATCGGACAAACTAAGTCACAAAGGGGTAAAGGGCAGATGCCTTGCTTCCTAATTTTCAGTTACCCCAGGGATAGCAAATATCTTTCCTGTTCCATACAAGATCCCATCTTTCAGTAGAAGCTGCATGAAAAACTGTTTTCGAGGAAGATTGTAAGGTCACACCTGAGCATATTTGAGTGTTATGACTTCTTATTGGAATTTGTCAAGGATAAAACAGAGAGGAATTGCAGTAAGAATAGCAGTGGAGATACTTTGTATTTGCCAACCGTGATTCCAAAAGGGATAAAAATAATGGTAAAAAGTCCAAGCATCAAGGTTGCTTAATAGGGAAAGTGAATGTGCTGACATCTGGCCTCAGCAGAACAGAGCACTGTTATTGATTAGTAATGTCTGTCATGAGCACAGAAAGAAAAAGTAATGCTATGCATGCTACATACTTACTGAACCTACTTTTACCAAAAGAAAGTACACTAAAAGGACTTCAGACATCAGAACTAACCCATGCAGGAAGCTACATGTTCTAGTTTAGCTGGGTTCATTTGGTTTAGTTTGGTATTGGGAAAGACATATTTTTCAAATTGTATAACCAAGTTAGGAGCGTATTCATCCTATGTAAAAGACCAGCCCAAAATAGACATGGTGCCTCAGAATAAACTCAAGGCAGGACCAGAGAGCCCACTCATCACAGAGTTCAGGGATTTTAAAGACTCTAATCACAGTTTTGTTTATCCTAGCCTGTTTATTTGGTGAGACCTACCCAGTCTTTGTGAACTTGCTGCCCATGCCTGACAATGCTTCCTGGTGCGAATTAGACCTCACAGGCAGGTTTTCACCCTGATCTCTGATCTCACTGCTTATAATTTTCCCTCCTGTTGGGAGCCCTTCATCGCCTTCCCTTCCACACTTCTGGGGAAGAAGGAGTTTCTTAGCAGAGAGAGCAATTTTCTCGTCTGCTTTTTATTCTTCCTGTAAATACAAACAAGCGACCTGCACTACAAGAACTTTCATATTTGCAAACACCCCAGGGTGTTTCAGAAAAATCAATCTGACCAAAAACCATAAAATATGAATTCACCTGATACAAGCACAGGACGACTGTGGAGATTTCTCCCCATACGTCCGCATTACACAATGTCCATACAAATGACTCTGGAAACTGCACCAATTACCAGAGCCATTGGATAAATCTCAAGGTCAGGAGAATTTGCAGGAAAAAGAAAGCAAATGAAATGCATCTTTAAAGAGGTTTCCTTGCCTAAGAGAGGCAGGGCTGGAGCACATTCAAACAAAAGCAGATGATTTGGGCAAGAAATTTTCCACCTTCTCTTCGTGATTTTGCGGCTATCTGAGAATCGCAGCCTCCACCATCCATTCCACAGGCCTTTCCTAATCTGGAGTCTGTGTGATGTGCTTCTGTTACTGTGCAAGAAATGAGAATTGTGCTGGGCATGGAAGAAGGCAGACGACAGGAGTTTATATTCAATCTCACTAGCAGGTGCTGGGCATGGGGGAAGGCAGATATGCATATTTAAACATATAAAATGTTAACTTTTTTCTGATTATTAAAAAAATTCTTAGTGTAGAAACTTACAAAACACAAGGAATAGAAACAGAAATTAAAGTCACTACTAATCCCTCTCCAATCAGCAATATTATTGCGTATATTCACCAGTGCAGTCTTGAAAGGCCTGAGGCAGAACTCCCTGGTGCATGTAATACATGAAGACTCCTGGACCTACACCCACAACTGCAGAATCCAGACTTCTAAGGGCGGGGCCACACAACTGCATTTTTAAGACACCCCCAGAAATATTTTTTCAATAAAGCATTGTTTTAATTAAAGAGGTCATATGCAGTTGAGAAAATGCCTTCTCTGGTAGTCCTTCCTTTGGTGGCTCATGAAAAAGGAGTTCTTGTGTACCGCGTCTTTGAAACATAACCTTTTCCAGGGACAGTAACGATATCTGTAGTTTCATCCAATTGTGTGGCAAACTTCCCACTGAATAATTTGTTCTGATGATTGTCTGTTCCCATTTTCACTTTTCCAGCCATTTTCCAACACTATTCGTTGACCAGAAAAATGGACCTTGGTTTGCTGCCATGTTGTTTTCCAGTCTGTAATCCATGTAAGCATTTGCCTACTGGTATTGCCTCTTAGACTTAAAAAAAAAAAAAAAAAAAAAAAACCACAGGGCTGGGCATGGTGGCTCATGTCTGTATCCTAGCATGCTGGGAGGCCAAGGTAGGAGCACTGCTTGAGCTTAGGAGTTCAAGACCAGCCTGGGCAACATGGCAAGACCTCATCTCTATAAAAAATTAAAAACTAGCTAGCTGTACATGTAAAAAAAAATTTTTTTAAGTATAGAATAAATAAATGCTCTTAATATTTTTATCTTTTTATCTCATGCATACATTTTTCTTTTTTCTTTTTTCTTTTTTTTTTTCTTTGAAATGTGTCCTCATAGTTTCATTTAATGGCAGATAAGGCACTAATCATGTGCCAAACCCGTAAGGTAATAATTATCTGTAACCCCTATTTTTCAGATGAAAAGTCTTAGACACAGAGAGGTTATGGAATTCATTCCAACATCACACAGCTGGGAAGCAGTAGAAGCAGGTTTCAACCCCAGTAGTATTACTGTAAATCCAGAGTCTTCATGCATCACGTCTGCATTTGTCTTGAATCTCTTCTCAGGTTTTCAATATTGTTTCACATTTTTTAATGGTAACGTGTTGTTCCACTGTACTGATTCACTAGTGTTTATTTTAGAAATTATTGGACGGTTCCTCTCCAATTTTCAATGCTGTGTAAAAAGCACAGGAATTAAATTTCCACATATCCAGATTTATATTTTCTTAGAATTATTTCCTGAAAATGGAATCACCAAATCAAAGGATAGGTTCATTTATAGGGCTCTTGATTCAAATGATCAAATCGAACTCCTATTTTATTAAGATACACATCCACCAGCAGCAGAGGTACCTATCTCCCTCATAGAAAATACAAAAACTTTGAATATCATTTAAAATATTTATTAGTACTGCTATATTTAGGGGAGATGTTTAGTTCTTTTTAAACATGGAGCACAGGATAGGATCTTGGCAGTGCCAATGAATAAAGAATTAGGTAAGGAGGGCCGGGTGTGCTGGCTCACACCTGTAATCCTAGCACCTTGGTAGGCCAAGGCAGGAGGATCCCTTGAGCCCAGGAGTTCAAGACCAGCTGGGCATATAGGGAGACTCTGTCTCTATTTTAACAAATTAAATTAATTTTTTTAAAAAAAGAATTAAGCAAAGAGACAGAACTGAGTTCTTCCCCATACCTCCTGGGAACACCCAAGTTACCCCTCTCTGACATACTTTGGGTTTTGTTTTGTGTTTTTATGTTGGTGTGTGTTGTTTCTGTACCTGACATGTTTTGGCTGTGCACTCACTCAAATCTCATATTGAATTGGAGTTTCCATAATCCCCACATGTCATGGGAAGGACTCAGTGGGAGGTAATTGACTCATGGGGGTAGTTACACTCATGCTGTTGTTCTTGTAATAGTGAGCTCGTTCTCATGAGATCTGATGGTTTTATAACGGACTTTTTGGCCAGGTGAGGTGGCACATGCCTATAGTCCCAGCTACTCAGGAGGCTGAAGTGGGAGGATCGCTGAAGCCCAGGAGTTCTGGGCTGTAGTGCGCTATGCCCGTCGGGTGTCCACACTAAGTTCGGCATCAATATGGTGACCTCCTGGGAGCGGGGGACCATCAAGTTGCCTAAGGAGGGGTGAACTGGCCCAGGTCAGAAACGGAGCAGGTCAAAACTCCTGTGCTGATCAGTAGTGGGATCGTGCCTGTGAATAGCCACTGTGCTCCAGCCTGGGCAACATAGGGAGACCCCATCTCAAAAAAAAGAAAAAGAAAAAGAAAGGACTTTTCCCTCTTGGCTCAGCACTTCTCCTTCCTGCCATCATATGAAGAAGTATGTGTTTGCTTCCCCTTTTGGCTTGATTCTAAGTTTCCTGAGGCCTCCAGCCATGGGGAACTGTGAATCAATTAACCCTCTTTCCTTTATAAATTACCCAGTCTCAGGCAGTTCTTTATAGCAACGTGAGAACAGACTCATAGCTACCTTTATTTATGTTACACTCCGAGCTGTTTGGATGTTTTCATTTCTATGCATTCCACAAATTCACTTCCTCACTGTTCCACTCCTTGGTGATTACACTCCCCAGAAGATTTACAAAAGGCCTGTTAAGAGTGATTATCCACAGAGCACAGATAAAGGAATAGAAGCTCAGCCAGACTGAGCAACTTGCCCAAGGTCACACAGCATGCAAAAAGGAAGAGCCTGTATTCTCAGAGCCTGAGTTCTTAACTACCACCCTCCTCTCTTGGCAAAACTTCCTGCCTCTGAGAGAAAACCTGAGCTGCGAATCAACCATTCCCCGGGCTGACTGACCTAGCAAACTTACAGCCAAACAGAGAAATTACTTCCCTGCTTGCAGCAGAGAAGGGAAGAAACGAGTCTCTACCCTTTGCCCAAGCATTCCTAATGGATCCATCACCCCTCCCAGAGTCACTGGCTTCAAACACTTAGCCTGCGGTGTAACTGAAATCATTATCGATCCAGAGTGCTCTCTAAATGAGCTCACAATCTACCATGCTGCTGACCAGCCAGGCCCTGAGGAGCAGCTGCCTCCTTGATTCACTCTTCCTGGATCATATTTACACTGGGAAATTAGAAGTTAAAGTAAAAGCAGATAGAGGTGGAATTTAAATACATCAAGCAAAGACACAGTGTGCAAAGAAGGCAAAAGTGAATGAGGAAGTTTGTGCCAGGCGTTGCCTGAGTTGGCAACTCAGTGCCCTTCCCAGCATCTCTGGTACTCATTGATGTGTGAACTTCATGGGGGCAGGGGCTGTGCCTGTATCACTCACATCATATCACTGTGTGACTGTATCACCATCCTGCTATCTGCTAGAAGAGCTTGGAAGTGACAGATGAAGAGGTTGGCTTAAACCAGTCTGCGCTTGTTCTTTTCTAAGAAAGAAGCCCAGAGGAAAGGCAGCCTCAGAGTTGGTCTAGGAGTTCAACCAAGCCATCAGGTTTCAGGCTCTTCCTGCATTTCTGCTCTGCCATCTCTGGCCTCCTCCTACTCAAGCTTGATGTTCCAGGCCCTCAAGCTCCAAACATCAACTTCCCATTCAAAGCAGGAAAATGGGAAAGAGGGGAGTGTCACACGGGCCCCTTCCGTGTCTACACTTTTTATCAAAAGCACCCAGCCTCCTCTCATATCTCATCCAGTTCAGGATCACAAATCTACTAGATGGGGTGGTGAGGGTGGTGAGGGGGTGGTATTATCTTGATCCATTTAGAACAATCATGAATGACTCTTCACTGAGGTCTGACAAATTCCTGCCCCAAACAAAACTGATGTTCTATCAAAAAGAGAAAAAGAGGAATATTGGCAACTAACAATGACTGTTTCAACTGTACCCTGAGCACACAGCAGAAGGGCTGGCAAATAGCAGGTGCTCAG
Organism: Saimiri boliviensis; assembly: GCF_048565385.1. NCBI lineage: Eukaryota > Metazoa > Chordata > Mammalia > Primates > Cebidae > Saimiri > Saimiri boliviensis. Next base: position 22,058,164 of record NC_133468.1, read on the forward strand.
TGAAAGCAAATTTGATGAATCAACAAATGCCTTTGTTCTGGATAGGTGGAGAGAGGAGTGTGGATTAGGGGAAAGGGTCAAAGAGAAGAACAGAGGAGAGTGGAAGCTATGGGATTGTATCTGCTTCCCATCTTTGCTTAGAATGGATTTGAGCTCCTGTAGTTGAAGGAGTAAAGGCCAGAAACTGACAGTCATGAGCATCCTGGTGATATTCTAGGTGAGGGGTAATGGCCAGAAGCTCAGGGCACTGATTGGCACCACATAACCCAGCAATGCTCTGCCCACAAGAAACTGGAAGCATTAGCGGTAACCAGAGAGAGCCCTTTGGCGTGGAAAGACAGCAGAGTTTTTGGGGTGGGCCTCAGGGTGGCTTCAGCAGATGGCCTGCCAGGCGGTGGACTCCATCGGGTGAGAGCCAGAAGAGACGAAGGAGGAGGCCACATAGAGGTCATGGCTGACAGGCTGGCCATGGGTGCTCCTGCAACAAGCCTTGGAAATCCAGAGAACACTGTGAGAGGGTCAGTGCTGTCAGTTAAGAAGGTGGGGGCTTGTGCCAATACAATTTGTATTTCACAGGCTGGTGGCATTTAGGTTGCAAGTGGACAAGACAGAGTTGGCTCTGGTTTTCCCACACAGAGGAATGCTGGCCTAACTAGATTCTCAGAGCTAGTGACACCCATGGTAAGAAGCCTCTCCGGGAAGCCCTAGTTAGATTTTAGTGTCAGGATTTGAGGATTGTGCAGACAGAGCTGGAATTGGGGAGCTGCTGGCAGCCACATCTCCCCGACTCCTGAGCTGTGCCTGGAATAAGAGTCATTACTCTCTCCCTGGTTTAGAGGGTCCATCCTCCTCCCTGGGCCTCAGTTTTCTCACTTATAAAATGAAGGGATCATGTTACAGTCCCTAAAAATCATTTAACGCTGGTCTTCTGTTTTGTTAGCTAAGGAATATACAAACAAAAAAGGGCATTAAAATAAAATCAGAGCAACTGAAGATATGAATAAAAATATGACCCGCCCAAGAGGCAATGGTGTAGCAGCTGAAATTTAGGCTCTGGACTGCACCAGGCCAAGATCTGTATCATCTTATGTTTTTAAGTCTGAGACATGTTTTCCTCATCTATCAAATGTAGATAATAATACTGATCTCATGAAGCAGTGTTGAGAATTAAATACTAGACCCAATGTCTGGTAAAGTGCCAGGTATCCACTAGGGGCCTCATAAATGTCACTTTAAAGTAACCAAAAAAATATAAATCCTCAAGTGATGATCTGCCACTAGGACTTCAGAATCTCAATGTCCTGTTTTAGGTTCCACATCTTATCCCAAATAACACTATCCATTTTCTGACTGCCAACTTCACAACTAAGGAGGCAGCCAGAACCATCACACCTTCCTGAAAGTTTAATGACTGCGTGTTTTATTTAGGGGGTTGCCAGGATTTATCCTGGACTCAGGGAGGTGTGGAGAGGCCCTATATTCTTGAAGGGCCCAAACTTGTTCCCTTCATAGGCCTTGTCTTGTTGGATAGCCAAATAAAAGACTTTGCCCACTCACATGCAAAAATCTATTCATTAATGGGATGCAATTCACATTATATGCCACTAATTACCTTAGGAAGGCAGTTAAAATTAATAAGGAACCACAGTTTAATTGTTCCATAATGACAGGGAGTTCCAAAGTGCCCTCTTGAGTAATAAAATTAACATTTAAACTAGTTCAGTCAAAGAACCTTCCCTTAAACATAACTCTTCACTATTAGCATGGCTTATTTATTTATTTTTCTCTTTGCGCAGCTCTGAAATGTCACAAATTTAACTTTGAGAATCTGCCCAATGTTCCACACAGTGACTACATTGTCTGAGGTGTTTCAGGTGAACTACGGATGGCAGGAGGGACCCTGGCCACCACCACACACACACGTGTGCGCGCACGCACACACACACACACACACACACACACGTTAGAGTGCCCTACATTTATTTAAGCAAGGGTAGAGAAGCTTTTCAGAGGCCAGTGCGTCTCCTTAATGGGAAGTGGGGGGCCAGGGCCAACTGGCAAAACTCTGTCCAGGGTAGAGTACTCCAAAGTCTCAGAAGTGACATTTTTGCTATGACACCATTGTTTATTTCACATTTAAACTGCTAGCACTATCCCAAGATCTTCTCTGTACTTTTGTTTAAGGGAATGTGGCATATTTTAAAACATGCCTGTAAAAGGTTCATTCTAATTTCCTCTCCCTTTGAATATGGGGAGGATTTAGTGATTCCTTTCTAACAAATAAAACATGGCAAAAGGGATACTATGTGACTTCCAGAACTAGGTTCTAAAAAGGACATGGCTTTCACTTGGCTCTTTTTTGAGACACCTGTCCTTGGGATCCAACCGCCATGCTGTGAGGAAGCCGAGGCATCTGGAGAAGATGCACTTGGGTGTTCTGGCCAACAGGCCAGTGAGGCCCCCAGCCAGCAGCAGCACTGACCTCAGATCTGTAAGTGACTAAGGCTGCAGAGGACTCCAGAACTCAGCCTTCAAGCCACAGAGGCCCCAGGCACCATGGGACAGAGACACCTGCCCCGGCACTCTGAATTCCTGACCTGCAGAAAGTGTAAAATCTATTAAATGACGATTTTCAGCCACTGAATTTTGAAATAAGCCATTACACAGCATTAAATGACTAATACAGGAATGTTTTCAGACACTGGGCACCCTGGTTCTTAAACAAAGCCTAAGGCCAGCAAGCCCTTATCCATTCAAGATAGAGAAGGAGAGGAGGCCAGCCATGCCTGACCACTGTCCCAGCTGCCAGCCTTCCAACATGTGTGTCACCTTGCAGAGCAGCACATTCCAAAATCACCTCTTTAGCCCCGAGCAATTTTAAGGTTGAAGGATTTTCCTATAATTCACAGAGATAGGACTAAGCACAGTTTATCAACCCAGGATGTTTGCTTTCCTTAAAGAGCTAAGGACTGGCATTGCTAATCCCTTAAAAGTGTCCTTTCAGAGGCTCCCATCATGCTGCGGCTCAGTTCACACATGCTTGGGAGAAAGGAAAAGTCAACAGAGAGGGAGCAGCAGTGCTCTGGGACTTAGGTGTTCTGACCAACAGGCCAGTGAGGCCCCCAGCCTCCCTGGGGTATTGTCATACCCCATCCTCCACGCCTGACCCCAGCCACACCCCATGTCCACTGTCTCCCACACTAGTACTGCTGTCTCCCTCAGGCCAGGCCAGCTGTCTCCTCATTCAGTCATTCACTTGTTCATTCACTCATTCAATATGCATCAAGTACTTGCTGCATCAGGGGAGATAGACATTAAATTAATCATACAAATACATAATTACACTTGTTCTAAGCACTATGAGGGAGAAGTACAGGTTTCTCTGGGAAGCTAGGGATATTTAAACTGAGACATGGGAAATTAAAGAATTATAGAGGCAAACAGAGGTGGGGTGGGGCATAAAGGGAGCCCACACAAACAAATAGCATGTACAAAGGCCACAAGATAGGAAGAACATTTGTGATACCTGGAGTCCTACAGAGAGACTGATCAGGCTAGGAACGGTGGCTCATGCCTGTAATCCCAACACTTTGGGAGGCCAAGGCAGGCGGATCACGAGGTCAAGAGATTGAGACCATTTTGGCCAACATGGTGAAACCCTGCTCTACTAAAATAGAAAAATTAGCTGGGCGTGGTGGCAGGTGCCTGTAATCCCAGCTACCCAGGAGGCTGAGGCAGGAGTATTGCTTGAACCCAGGAGGCGGAGGTTGCAGTGAGCCAAGATCATGCTACTGTACTCCAGCCTGGTAACAGAGTGAGACTCTGAGACGGATGGATGGAAGGAGGGAAGGGAGGGAGGGAAAGAAAGAAAGAAAGAAAAGAAAGAGAGAGAGAGGAAGGAAGGAAGGAAGGAAGGAAGGAAGGAAGGAAGGAAGGATGGAAAGACAGACCAATCAATCAGCACCATAAGGCAGGATAAAAATAGTAATAATTTTTTAAATAATAAAATTTAAAAAGAAGGACCAATCAGGACAGCGGGAGCAGAGAAAGCTGTAGAAGAGCCTGATGAAAGAAGCATCACCTGGCTGGTGATGTGGGGGCCTTGTAAAAAGATTGGGTCTGTATTCCAAAAACAACGTGCAGCTGCAAAACCTTTTCAAGCAGGAGTGACAAGGTGACATTTCTTTTGTTAAATCATTTCCATTCCCTAACTTTATCGTTTCCCTCCTGTACATACACCTCTGTAAAACCAGATCACATTATGTCACAGCTACTTGCTTAGGTAACTTTCTCCCAAACTGATGGCCTCTGGGAGCAGGACCATGCCTGCACCATGCTTGTGACTTCATCAGGCTCGCTACGGCTCCTCTTGCTGCCTGCGTGGCCTGGCACCATCAGTCCCTTGTCCACCTCTCCAGGATCACCTCGAGTCTTTTTTCTTTTTTTTTTTTTTTAATTTAGTTTTATTTTATTTTAGGTTCTGTGATATATGTGCAGGATGTGCGGGTTTGTGACATAGGTAAACATGTGCCATGGTGATTTACTGCACCTAACAACCCATCACTTAGGTCTTAAGCCCCACGTGCATTGGCTATCTATCCTGATGCTCTCTCTCCTCTCACCCCACCATCTAGTCTTTTTTCTCTGGTCATTCACCATGGACCAGGCACACTGACGGTCTGTCACTTCCAAAATGCCCTGGCTAAGATAGGATTCCCATTGAAGAGTCTCAGAGCAGCCCATGCTTCCCCATTGGAGCACCTAGCAGGATTTATATCACTACTTATAGACATTATTTATTTAATATCTGTCTCCCCTCCTAGGCTATCATTTTCATGAAGGCAAAGAACCTGTCTCTCTTGGTCATCATCATATCCCAATACCTGGCACTGTGACACACATAGCTTGCATTCCAAAAAGAGTTGTTGAATGCCAGAATGAATGAGTGAGAATGCATGAATTGGCAAATGAATGGGTCAATTAATGCATGATCCCAGTGGCCACTGGGCCAGTTCAACCATGGGTGCTGGACATCTCTTTGTGATCACCCTTCAGTACTTTTAATGGTACAACCTCTTTGTTAGCCTCCCTGACACACTAATGGAAGAAATTCATCTTAGTGCAGGCTTTATGGGATAAACGGAAAGTGAGAACAAGTAGAGGCAGTGAAGGTATTTCTGGCAATCTCTGAGAAGTTATTATCTTAATCCTTCCACCAAGCAAAAGGATGAAAACTGGCAAACACCCGTGTTCGGTGAATCATTCCATGTGAATGCATTCCTAAGCTCCCCGAGTCGAGGGCATTTCAAAGTCTTTCACAGGAACCAATCACAGACCTATACATCAGTGCTTTTCAAGCTACCTCTGGTCAAGGGCTGAGTTTTATTTTTATTTTCAACCCACCACAGAAAAATACTTTATAAAATACAGAAATTATATGCTTGGGTGTGGTAGTAATGTCAGATTGCTACACATGTTTCTAAATGCTTCTTTTTAGTTTCCGTACCCAATTTGCAGACCTAAACCCATCTACAGACCACACTTTGAGTAGCACTGTTCCAGGTCAGTACTGGCACTCCCACTGTCTCAATCCTCAGCCATGACAGACATGACTAATTGATTGTCACATGGTTTCCCATTAAGACCACATTTGGCTTTCACGTCTTTCTGTTCCTAGTGTTCAAGACACTGAGCAAACAATCAGAGATGCCATGAGAAATAAATCTTATTTATCATCCCTGCTCTACACGGTCCATAGATTGGCCCTTTGTCCTCTTTTTGCCTATGATAAGGAAATGTCTGTATTTTTGTTTATAGTTCACAGAGAAAGGCCAGCTCATCAAAAGAAGTCCTTCTTGTTCATTCAATTCAGTAGCAATCTTCTGCAGTTTGAGGAGTCTTTAATTCATTCCTACTAACAAAAGATGCAGCAATCAGATACAGAAACTTCTAGTGTGTTCTCAGAGGTCAGCTGTACAGGTCATATTTGGGAACCTGCAATTATAGGTTGTTCATTGCTTTGATTCTTTCTTTCTTCAAATTCATCATTCCTATGGCTTACCCACTTTTATTTCAGGTTGTCACAGAGTTCATTCACAGTGGATTGTTTTCAATACTCATTACCTGCTTTGTCAAAACAGTGAGGGTTTCCATTCCTCCCACATTCAGTCTTTTCCCATGCAAAACTAAAACCACTCATTCCTTCTCTGGTAACCATAAGCTATGACCTAAACTCCATTCACAGTCATGGAGAATCCAAGGAAGAAGAAGCCACAAAAGAGAGAATTGTTCTGTTGTCCCTGCATTTCAGACCCAAAGCTCAGTCTAAAGAAAGACGAATTTGACTTTGAACCTTTTCTCTACACCTCACCTGTAAAGTTCTGTTTGAAATGTTTTTGCAACGTCCTAGTAGGCCCTGCAAACCACAGAGTTGCAGACTGTAAGTGCTAGAAAGGACACTAAAGAGCGTCTGTGTAATCAAAAATCTTTTTACTAGGAAAAAACAAATGAAGTTAGTTTGAAGAGTCAGAAGAATCAGGCTCTCTCACTAATCGGTTGGATGACCTTAGAAGTGCTAATTCACCTCTCAGGCACCGTTTCCATGGAAAACAGGGAAGATCCTTAAAATGGGATGACGGTGACTCACTCACGGGCTAGTTGAGAACTAAATGAGATCATGAAAGCAAAAATGCCATGAAAGTGAGATCACCAGGTGAATATCAGGGTCTGGCTGTCCTGAAGCACAGGTTGAGTATCCCAAATGCGAAAATGCAAAATGCTTCAAAACTGAAAGGAGTGGCCACATGACGCTAAAAGAAAATACTCACTGGAGCATTTCAGATTTTAGATTTTTGGATTAGGTGTCTTCAACCAGGTGTATATAATGCAAATATTCCAAAGTCCAAAAACCGTAAAATCTTAAAACACTTGTCTTAAGCATTTTGGATAAAGGATACTCAACCCCTATCACAGGAAATCAGAATAAGTGTCAGAGTGGAGAGACTGGGGTGAGGGAGAGAGAAAATTCAATCTACCTTTTTTTTTTTTTTTTTGAGACGGAGTTTCGCTCTTGTTACCCAGGCTGGAGTGCAATGGCGCGATCTCGGCTCACCGCAACCTCCGCCTCCTGGGTTCAGGCAATTCTCCTGCCTCAGCCTCCTGGGAGTAGCTGGGATTACAGGCATGCGCCACCATGCCCAGCTAACTTTTTGTATTTTTAGTAGAGACGGGGTTTCACCATGTTGACTGGGATGGTCTTGATCTCTTGACCTCGTGATCCACCCACCTCGACCTCCCAAAGTGCTGGGATTACAGGCTTGAGCCACCCCACCCGGCCCAATCTACCTTTTGACAAAGACCTTTTTTGACTACTCAGGAGCTGGAATGAATTTAAGGAAAAGAATTGGGAGGTTTGGTCCCATTTGTAATACAAGCAAGAGGTGATAGTAGCTTGAAGTGGGATAGTGATTGTGAAAGGAAAAGGTGGACAGATTCAAAAATAAATACGAATTACATTCCTCAAGGCTAGATGATGGATTCGATATGGAGAGAGAGAGAGAGAGAGAGAGAGAGAGAGAGAGAGAGAGAGAGGTATTCACGTGGGGTTTCTGTCTGATTTAATGGAATGGTGGTGTCGTCCTATGAGAACGCAAACACTAGACGAGATTTAGGTAGGTGAAGCACAGATGGGAGATCACAGACTCACTCTCCAACGGGGTGAGTTTGAGATACCCGAGTGAAGGTGGCAGGGAGGCCACTGGCGCTGAGGAGCGTGCATGGCTCAAGATATAAAGTAAGTATATGCCTGTGGGTGGGAATGGAAGCAGTGGGCTGGAAGAGACCACCTAGGGAAAGAATGCAGGGCAGAAGTAGCAGTGGGCCTGGGGCCAAGCATGAAGGAACCCTAATATTTAATGGCAGAGGAGGATGGAACCTCTAGAGAAACAGGAGAGACCAGAGAGAGAGGAGAAAACGCAGAATCATGTTTCAACCAATGGAGGGAAGAACGGGCCAGTAGCATCAAGCACTGATAATATTGAAAAGCATCCATTAGATGAGCAATGAACATCATCATTGTCCTTTCATGATAGAAATCAAACTCCAGGTATTTTCCACGTACACATTGTTTCCTGTTCCTTGTCCCCACTACCATCCAAGGTTCAGAGAAGACCTCCAGACTCTGAGAAAACCAGTCCTCCTTGAAAGACAGTTTTGGGCTTCAGTTAAGCCTGGAGCTTCCTGGAGACCGGGCTCTACCCTGCCCTCTAGGAAATCCTGTGTACTGGTACTGGTTTTGTCTAAAAGGCAGATGAAATATACAGCATGCTTGTAAGTACCCACCAGACCTGGGTCCACATCGGACATCACTAATGGATCGGACTTGCCACCTGCAAACGTGTCTGGAGGTGACAATCTCCACATCTCCAGTTCTGGTTTGCCTGCATAGCCCAGAACCCTGGATGCCCCTGCCCACCACATGGTCCATTCCTCATTCTCCCATGGGGAGGCAGAGACAGCGGAGATGAAGCACATTCCAGTGCCAGCACCTCTTTGTTCCTGGTTCCACATCCCTGGCTGCTCCGCTGCACACAGCTGGTCGGCCAGACTGTTGCATCTGTTCCCAATATTGATGTGATTCACAGTGATTTGCTTTGGAAATCAAAACCTGGGGACTGTCGGCTTTATCTAAAAAGCAGGCCCTGCTCCACAGGGGAAGAGGAATGACTCGGCTCACAGCAGACTTGCGTTTGTTTGGCTTTTCCTGTAGGACACAAACACCCAACGGTCCTGCCCAGCATGGACAACGTGCGAGCCTCCTCTGGAGTTTGATTTGGGAGGATAATAAGCTAAACAAAGGAGCAGATGATCTCGGAGGCTTATTTGCAGTCTGCACAGTTATATTTAGCCATCTTGTGACTGGGTTGCTGCTTCTGTGTGGCAATTGCCCTTGGGAAATTCAGTCCCTGGGGGACGCAGAGGTGGGACAGAACCGGGAGAGGGTACGGAGGGGTTATCAATGCTGCTTTGGGACACAGGAAGGAGGGTCAGACTAAATGTGTCCAGCAGGCAGTCAGCGGGGGACAGTATTTTGGACCCTTAACTGGTAGAAGCATGGAAGAGAATACAAAAATGCCTAAGGGGACATTTGTGTTCATTGTCTGTAAATTGCCTAGCACACAGGATTGTGAGGTCCCTTTGTCTTTCCTTTGTGCCTACACTCAATAAGCCTGGCAGAGTGAAAAGGGCAGCGGGTGGGAAATCCAAAAACCTGGATTCTAGTCCCAGTCTGCCATCAGCTCAAAGCCATCTCCCTTCTCTGTAAAGCGAAAGAGCTGTCCAGAGAAGATGATTCTTAAGATCTCGTGATTTTACCCGTGACAAGATGCAGGGAGGCCATGTATGGGCTGCGCAGTATGCAGCATCAGTGGGAAGCGGACAGTTAAGGAAATGGTGGGGGCTGTCGCAATTGAACACTCTGCAATGATTACACATGGTGGTGCTGCTAGGCGTGGTGGCTCACACCTGCAATTCCAGCACTGTGGGAGGCCGAGGCAGGTGGATTACCTGAGGTCAGGAGTTCAACACCAGCCTGACCAATACGGTGAGGCCCCATCTCTACTAAAAATACAAAAAGTAGCTGGGCATGGTGGCATACACCTGTAATCCCAGCTACTCAGGAGGCTGAGGCAGGAGAATCGCTTGAACCCAGGAGACGGAGATTGCAGTGAGCCAAGATTGTGCCACTGCTCTCCAGCCTGGGTGACAGAGCAAGCCTCTGTCTCAGAAAAAGAAAAAAAAATGGTGGTGCTGATGCCACCCAACAAAAAAAAGTGAACTTCCATTAAAATAATCTTTGAGGGGGAAGAAAACGGTGCCAATCTAAATTAATGGAAACGGAGGGCATTTATAATTGCTTGCTAAGTGAGAATGGCGGCAGCAGCATGGGGCAGACCTTCACTGTCCATCAGGCAGCGTGGAATTGGAAAGAAAGACCACAGAGAGCTAGAGGGTGATCCACAAAGGTCTGGAGAGGAAGGGGAATCCAAGCAGAGCCTCACATCACCCCGGCTGACCTCTCTCCCTCTGTCTTTTGGAACTAACTTCTCTGGGAATGTGAATCCCAGAACCTGGGACTGCCAGACAAGGGAGGTTTTCATATAGGATTGTGCTGTGCCTTGTTTTGCTTTGTTTTGGTTTCTTGTCTCCATGATGTTTCGTGGCCAAGTACATGGAGGCAGAGTCCAAGCCACCACCTTCCCCCAACTTGAGGCAGCAGGGGGAGTGCCAAGAGCAGCTGAGGTCTTCAGAGACCCAGTCACAAGGGGGCCCCTCTTGGAAGAAGATAGTGGCTTTAGGCAGAAGCTCCACCTCTTATTCGGGCCTAGCCTCCAAAAGATAGTCCATCATTCTAGAATGAAATGGCAGGAAAAACTGTATATATCATCTCTCATTCCCAAAGTAGTCCTGTTTCTACCCTACTTATTCTCAAACTGACAGGCCTATGAGCTAGTTCAATACGGCTCTGGATTCCAGGATAATGGAGGTTTCAATCTGAGTTCAGAGAGAGCTGTAACTCTCACAGATATCCACCAAGTCTCCTATATCAGTCTCATCCACATCGAAGGCAAAGAGAATGCTGACTGTCATGGTGTGATTTAAAAGAGCCAACAGTATCTCCTTCACCACCTGCCAAAATTCTACCCTTAGCCCTTCATTCCTTTATGATAAAATATATGCAACTGCTGAAATGAAAAAAATGCATGAGTCAGGAAAATAAAACTCCTTCAGTATGAAGAGCCCCCAGAATTAGAAATTACACAAACAGACATCTAAGTGGGCTGTTCTCCAGTCTCAACCATCTTTACCACTTAGACTCTTTGAATCAGAAGGGACTTTTCACACCACCACCTTTTCCTGTTACGAAGGGACAATTCAGGCCCAGAGGAGTTTTCTTTCTTTTTTGGTTTTGTTTTGTAAGATGGAGTCTTGCTCTTCACCAGGCAGGAGTGCAGTGGCACTCGGGTTCAAGCAATTCTCCTGCCTCAGCCTCCCAAGCAGCTGAGACCACAGGTGTGCACCACCACGCCCAGCTAATTTTTGTATTTTTAGTAGAGACAGGGTTTCACCATTTTGGCCAAGATGGCATCTATCTCTTGACCTCGTGATCTGCCCTTCTCGGCCTCCCAAAGTGCTGGGATTACAGGCATGAGCCACCGCACCCGCCCGGAGTTTCATTTCTTAAGCAAGGTCACACAGCACACTGAGAACCAACACTGGGCCTTCTGCCTCCTAGGAACATTTTAAAGGACTCTTAAAGGTGAAATCCAAGACATTGTTTCTTTGCTTTATAAACAGCAGGACCCTCCCTCACCAAAAGCCCTTTTTAATTATTTCTTTTCTGGCACTAGCATCTATAGGGATTACAGGATGCAGAATAAAATCATCTGAGTGTGTAGACAATGTATCTGAACCGAGATACGCAGCGTTTGGCCTTGGAACTTGACACATCCCACACCAGTGCAAACCCTATGGGATTATCTGGGTGTTAACCTGCAGACCTCATAGCCCTGGTCTCACGCTTCTCAGTCCTTTGCCTTGGTGTTCCTGCCCCCTAGTGGCAACAAACTTTACTACAGTCACATTCACCAGCAGACAACAAACGAAACGAAGTTAGATTTGAGAAGGTCGCACTTTTCAGGAAGGGTAAAGGCAACCCACATCTTTCTCTTTAAAAGCAGAACCTCGTTATCATGGGAATGATGTTTAATCTCACACACAAAAACACGACTAATTAGTCTTTAGCCAGAAACAGATCTTAACTTAGGCATCAAAGTTCCTGGGTTGGAAAATAGATTATATAACTGACTAGGGAGTTACAGGGTTAAGGGAAGCTCAGGGAATCTATAACACAGGAACAGAAAGACTTAACGTGACAAAAGAGAGGGACATTGGCAGATGGTGCCCCCTGCCAACACTGGCATGAATTAATTCAAAGTCCTGCTCCCCTTGTCCCCTAGTCCCCAATCCTACCTCCCTTTGCTCAGCTAACCCCTGCCCCTTCTGTTGGTCTCAGCTCAAGGCTTCCTCCAACTCTGAAAATGAGATGGACCCTCATCTTATGCTCTCATGGTATGGGGAACTTTCTCAGCATAAGAATTTTTCACAGTCCTTAGTTTTCTGTATCTCTGGTTCTTTTCATTTCCACAGTAAAGTATTATATAAGTTCCATGAGGTTAGGCACTTAGCCTCCCTTATTGACCATTGAATCTGTGCCCCCAAAACAGTGCTTAGCATGTAGGACGCTCTCAATTAGTGTTGTTCAATAAAAATAATAAAATTGTAAGTGTTGGCTGGATGCGTTACATTTATTTGTTTGCAGATTGAACAAACAGATCTTGTCTCAATGGAGAAAACAGGCAAACTCTACCTAGGGTCTGTCCACAGGGCTAGGCAGAGCCAACAGTAAGTACCTTTCTTGTACACACTGAGGGCGGACACTTTGGACATCATCGCAAATGCTCACCATCACCCTGGGGTGAGTAGTTGAGCAGGGGTCTTTACCGTAATTACACTTTTTTTTTATCATGAGCATCCATAGGCTCAGCTTTTGTCCCTGCAAAGGTAACAAAATCTGCCTGAAAACAGAGAACTGAAGGACAGGCAGATTGAGAGGCTTTGAGGACCTCAGGAGACCTGACCTTCAGAGCTGCCTTTCTGTGTGACCTTGGATGCTACCTTCCTGCACTGGGGATCCATGCTTTCATTTGTAAAAGAAGGAGCTTGAGGTATGTTACATCAAAGTCATGGTTTTCTGGTATCAGAAACCTCAACTGAAACTGGCTTAAAGTTAAAAAAAAGGAATCTATTGCTCATGAAACTGCAAAGCCATGGGTTCAGGGTTGACTCACTCTAAGCTATCAAGCAATATCATCCAAGCCTGCTTTCTCTTCTCCATCCATCAGCTCTGCTTCCCTTTGTGTTCACTCTACTTGTAGGCAAGTTCCTTCTCTGTAAGGGTCTCTGGTAGCTCCAGGCTTCATCCTTCAGCAGGAATATAAAGAGGCTCTCTCTCTCTCTGTCTCTCAGACTCAGAACTACACCTCAGCTGTGCCTGTTGGGCCATATACTCATTCATGCGCCAATCTCAGTGGTCAGGGGAAATTCTTGGCTCCACATGAATCACAGAAACACCACCCAGAGGCCAAGCTCCATGAGAGTAGTGAGGAAGCACTCTCAGAATGCTGGGGAAGAGGTGCTACACACACCTACACAACCATGGCACTGCAAGAGTCAGTGAGCTTTAAAGACACTTCTAGCTTTTTTTACCTTGTCGTGACTCTGAGGTTTGATACCAGGGAAAGGGAAGGGAGAATAAAGCCATACACACTCTCTAGAATTAGTCCAACCCCAAACCTTTTGAAAAACCTAAATGCCGAATAACACTTGTCACCCATTCTGAAGGGAGAAACGGGGTGACAGCAGCAGCCCTAGAAAGCAAATGATGACTTTGACCCTCCAGAAGCCACGGGGCATGAAAATGAATGACATTTTGATAATGCCACAAAATGGAACATTTCTATTTCCCAAAAAGATAGTCAGTGAGATTCATTTAAAAAGGAAAAAGGAAAAAGAAAGAAAAGAAAACATTATTAAACTTTCCCTTTCACTGCTTCTTTGTATCTCTAGTTGAAATGGAGCAGGATGCAGGTTGCCATGGTGACGGCTGAATTTTAAATAACAGGGCTCAGGCGCACTGGCTGTTGGCTGTACCGCCCCAGGCAGGAAGTGGTGGTGGGGAGGAGAGAGGCAGAGGCTGAGTGAGAAAGGGAAGAAAGCTGCTGAGCTCATCCCAGGACACTGTCACTTCAACTTGTTTTCCTTGCACTGAGGAAAAGGTCCAAGAACTACGGACTCTCCAGCTTCTTCATAGAATGAGGGAAGGTGGGAGCCCAAATGCATAAGAACAGAACCTGAGAAGTCACCTTGTCCCTCCCCTGCCGATTCTCTGTTGTGACAAATGGATTTCTCCTACACTTACACCCCTTCCCACGAACAACGGGTCCAACTCACCCAAGTTTTAGACAGGACACTGGAAATGTGTCCCTAAGAAAAATATCTGAAGAACTAGAGACACAAAGGGCAAAAGCCCAAAGGATTTTTAAGTGATAGCATCATTTGCAGTTCAAAGCCCAGAAGCTGTCAATTTACATAGCCCTAGCCACCTATTCCAGTTCTGCTCCTCTCTCTAGAACCATCCAAGACTGAAATGGAGAGATTCAGGAAGTGGTGGGTTCTCTACAACTGACATAGCCAAGCCAACATCAGCCAGCCAGGAGCTGCCTGGCAGGGGGTTGTTCAAATCGTTTCAGGCTTCAGAGTCACGGTCCTGTGGGGGTAGCTCAGAGAATCGATGTGGCAGTAGACCAAGTCTTCCACCTGTCACCCTTCTGCATTCCCAGGCCAGGGAAGAGGGAGACGAGAGGCAGAAGCTGGAGGAACCAGCAGCCGGGGAGCCCAGACCCCTGCTGTGATGCCTACATGCTCATGGGGACCAGCTCTGACAAGAAACGGTCTCTTCTCAACTGCCTTCACTGCTGTCCAAGCAGACCCCAAAAAGCACTTGCGTTCTCGGCCTGCCCTGTCCCTTATCTTCTGGCCAAGGTGGTAGGCAGCCAAGGCCACTCTGTTTGCCATGGAAAAGCTTCTAAATGTTAAATACTAATAGTAATAATAATAATAAACACAAAGATTTTTCTTTTCTTTTCTTTTTTTTTTTTTTTTTTTTTTTTTTTTGAGGCAGTCTCACTCCATCACCAGGCACACCAGGCTGGAGTGCAGTGGCACGATCTTGGCTCACTGCAACCTCCACCTCCCGGGTTCAGGCAATTCTCCTGCCTCGGCCTCCCGAGTAGCTGGAACTACAGGATCACACCACCATGCCCAGCTAATTTTTTGTATTTTTAGTAGAGATAGGGTTTCACCATGTTGGCCAGGATGGTCTCGCTCTCTTGACCTCATGATCCGCCCGCCTTGGCCTCCCAAAGTGCTGGGATTACAGGCGTGAGCTACTGCACCTGGCCTCTTTCTTTTTTTTTTAAACAGAGTCTTGCCCTGTCACCCAGGCTAGAGTGCAGTGCCATGATCTTGGCTCACTGCAACCTCTGCCTCCCGGGTTCAAGAAATCTCCTGCCTCAGCCTCCTCAGAAGCTGGGATTATAGGCACATGCCACCATGCCTGGCTAATTTTTTTTTTTTTTTTTAGTAGAGATGGGGTTTCACCATGTTGTCCAGGGTGGTCTTGAACCGCTGACCTTGTGATCCACCCACCTCCACCTCCCAAAGTGCTAGGATTACAGGCATGAGCCACTGTGCCCAGCCAACACAAAGATTTTTCCTCATGGCTGGGAAAGTGGCAGGATTACTGAAGCTGAACACGTCTGACATTCCCCAGAAGCCGAGTGAGCAGAGGTCCCAGGAGAGAAGGGAAGAGCCAAAGAGACAGGGTCCCTGGGCCTGTGACCTGCACCCCTGGGACCTGTCCTTGCTCCAGGCCTGACAATGGGCAGCTTGGGCCTTAGGATTCCCCATCAGTATTCTCCAGGAAGGTCAGGACCCTCAGGGAAATGACAGCATCTTAGGAAGGAGATGAAAGCCAGAGGAAGAGAAGGGACAGTGGTCTCTGGTGTTCACACCACCAGGCCGCCTGCCTGTGCCTTCTCACACAGAGTCAGGAACTCCAAGGTCCTGGATCTGAGAAAACCGGGAAACAGCACTGGCCTGGGCCTGCCATCCGCGCTGCCTGCGACCCACTGGCCTCTCTTTCCAAGGGCAAGCTCAGCTCCCACACCACCACTTCTGCCCCCAGAGCCCCAGAGTCATCCCTGCCCACCTGCCCCTACACACACACACACACACACACACACACACACTCACCACACACACATACACACACACACCCTACACACACTCCCCACGCACATACACACACATACACCCCACACACCCCATACATACCCCATACACATCCCACACACACACATACACACACATACACCCCACACACCCCATACATACCCCATACACACACCCACACACACACACACATACACACACATATACCCACACACACCCCACACATACCCCAACACACACCACACACACACACACACACACACACACACACCCCCCTCATACCCCACACATACCCCAACACAAACCCCACACACACATACACACATATACACCACACATACCCCATACACACACATACACCCCACACACCCCATACATACCCCATACACACACCCCACACACACACACACACATACACATATACCCACACACATCCCACACATACCCCAACACACACCCCCCCACACACACACACATACACCCCTCACACCCCACACATACCCCAACACAAACCCCACACACACATACACACATATACACCACACATACCCCATACACACACCCCACAAACACACATACACACACATACACCCCACACACACACATACACACACATATACCCCACACACCCCATCATACCCCATACACACACCCCACACACACATATACACACACATACATACACCCCACACACCCCACACATACCTCACACCCCCACACACACACATATACACACACGTATACCCCACACTCCCCACACACACATACCCCACACACACATACACCATACACACCCTACACACATATACCCCATACATATCCCCATGCACACACCCCACACACCCCACACATACACCATGCACACATATACCATACACACCCTACACACACACACACCCCATACATATTCCCCCTACACACACACCCTGCAAAAACACACCCCACACACATACCACACACCACACACACACCCCACACACCCGACACACACCACACACACTCCACACACACATAAACCACACGCACACATACATCTCTTACACACACCACACACACATCCCTCATACTTCACACACAAATACACCACACACTCTCCCTGAAACCCCACACATACATACACCACACACACACTTTTCACACACATATTCCACACATACACATCCCTCACATCCCACACATACACCACACACACATACATACACCACATGCACCCCTCACACCCCACACATACCACACACAAACACATACACACATCACACACACCCCTGACACCTCACACATACATACACTGCACACACAACACACACACACACACCCCTCAAATACATATACCACACACACATACACAGCCCTCACACCTCCCACACACCCTCACACCTTCACACCTCACACACACACACACACATATACACACACACTACATACACACCTCTCACATACATATACCACACACCACACACACACCCCTGACACCCCCACATACACACCCTCACACCCACACACACACCCCTCACACCCACACATGCACACACACACACATCCCTCATACACAAATCCCTCATACCCTATACACACAGACTCCAAACACACATACACCCCTCACACACACACCTTTTATACCCCCCACATACACACCACACACACAAACCTTTACCCCACACACGTACACCATACACATACACACACACCCATTACACCCCACATACACATACACCACACACACACACACACACACACCCCTCACACCCCCACATACATGCATACACACATCCCTCATACACACACCCCTCACATTCCATACACACAGACTCCACACACACATACACCCCTCACACCCTACATACACATATACCACACACACACACACACACACCCTCACACACATGCATACTCACATCCCTCATACACATACCCCTCACACTCCATACACACAGACTTCACACACACATACACCCCTCACACCCCACATACACATACGCCACACACACACATACACACACACACACCCCTCACACTCCTAAACACATGCATACGTACATCCTTCATACACACATCCCACACACAGACTCCACACGCACATGCACCCCTCACACACACACCTTTTACACCTCCCACACACACACACCACACACACAAACCTTATGCCCCACACACATGTATGCCCTACACACACACACACACACACACACACACACACTACACATACACATACACCACACACACACACCCCTGGATCAGGGACAGGAGTAGGAAGGGGTCTTTTGTAGAAACAGTCACCGGGATACACACTCGAACTAGGCCTGTGTATACATGAAACAGCTCCTGACAGAGTACCGATCTGTCAACAGAAAGAGACCAAAGAACTGGACATCAGGAGGATGGGAAGGAGGTTTATTTTTCACTGCACACCTTTTTGTAGAATTTAACTTATGTGCTTATATCGCCTTTTCAAAAAATAAATTCTGTCCCCCTTTCTAGAACTCATATACAGAAGCTGTCCCTTTTCCAGTTCATGTGAAGTTAGGAAAACTAAGTCCTAGTTTTATTCTGCCAGTAATAGTGAAGCAGTGTGATGTCATACTGAGTCTTAAATATCCTTTGCCTCCGTTTCTGAGGCTGAAAAATGGGGTTAATAATACCTATTCTACCCTCCTTAGAGGCACTTTAGAAGTTCATTGAGATAAAAACAATAATAGTAATGATAATAATTAAATATATTGAGTGCTTAACATGTACTGGGCACAGTGCTATTGTCTCAATCCAAAAACAATTCTGTAAGATAGCAACTAATGTGAGTCTCATCTTAAGAGACAAGAAAAATAAGGCAAAGAAAAGTAACTTGCTCAAGGTCATACAACTATATATCATAAACTAAAAATAAAATCCTAAGTCCCTACAACTGACTCAATGGACCATCTCTTGGCCAAGGGGATCCCAGAGTAAACTTGAAGGCTCAGTTCTCAGCCATGACAGGATAAGGGACTCAGATATACATTGTTATACCCCCTCCCTCATTAACCATCATTAGCCTTTCTTCCCTAAGCATTTAACAGAAAGCAGCCCTTTCAAACTCCATAACCAAGAACCCAAAAGCAAATGCAACAAAAACAAAAATAAATAGATGGGATTTAAACTAAAAAGCTTCTGCGCAGCAAAAGAAATAATCAGCAGAGCTGGCAGACAACCCAGAGAGTGGGAGAAAATCTTTACAATCTATGCATTCGACAAAGGACTAATATCCAGAATCTACAAAGAACTCTGATATAGTTTGGCTGTATCCCCACCCAAATCTCAACTTGAATTGTATCTCCCAGAATTCCCCCATGTTATGGGAGGGACCCAGGGAAAGGTAATTGAATCATGGAGACCTGTCTCTCCAGTGCTATTCTTGTGATAGTGAATAAATCTCATGAGATCTGATGGGTTTATCAGGGGTTTCTGCTTTTGCTTCTTCCTTATTTTTCTCTTGCCACCACCATGTAAGAAGTGGCTTTCACCTCCCGCCATGATTCTGAGGCCTCCCCAGCCATGTGGAACTATAAGTTCAATTAAACCCCTTTTTCTTCCCAATCTCAGGTATGTCTTTATCAGCAGTGTGAAAATGGACTGATACAAACTCAAACAAATTAACAAAAAGAAAGCAATCCATCAAAATGTGGGTTAAGAACATGAATAGACAACAAATGGCCAAAAAGCATATGGAAAAATGCACAACATAACCAATGATCAGGGAGGTGCAAATCAAAACCACAGTGGGATACCACCTCACCCTGACAAGAATGGCCATAATCAAAAAATCGGAAAAACAATAGATGTTGGTGTGGATGCAGTAAAAGGGGAACACTTTTACAGTGTTGGTGGGAATGTACAACCACTATGGAAAACAGTGTGGAGATTCCTTAAAGAACTAAAAGTAGATCTACCGTTTGATTCAGCAATCTCACTACTGGGTATCTACCCAGAGGAAAATAAGCCATTATACGTAAAAGATACTTGCACATGCCATTGTAGCAGCACAGTTTGCAATTGCAAAAATATGGAACCAGCCCAAATGCCCATTAACCAACAAGTGGATATAGAAAATTTTATATATATATATATATATATATATATATATATATATATATATACACACACACACACACACACACACACATACCATGGAATAGAACTCAGCCATAAAAAGGAATGAAGTAATGGCACTTGCAGCAATCTGGATGAAGTGAAGTTACTCCAGAATGGAAAGCCAAGCATTGTATGTTCTCACTCACATGTGGGAGCTAAGCTATAAGGACAGAAGGCATAAGAATGATACATTGGACTTCAGGGACTCAGGGGAAAGGGTGGGGTGGTGAGGGATAAAAGACTGCAAATGGGGTACAGTGTATACTGCTTGGTGATGGGTGCACCTGAATCTCAGAAATCACCACTAAAGAACTTATTCATCTATTGTTCATCTAACACCAACATCTATTGTTTTTCCAATTTTTTGATTATGGCCATTCTTGTCAGGGTGAGGTGGTATCCCACTGTGGTTTTGATTTGCACCTCCCTGATCATTGGTTATGTTGTGCATTTTTCCATATGCTTTTTGGCCATTTGTTGTCTATTCATGTTCTTAACCCACATTTTGATGGATTGCTTTCTTTTTGTTAATTTGTTTGAGTTTGTATCAGTAACCAAACACCACCTGCTCCCCAAAAACCTATTGAAAATAAAAAATAAATTTTAAAAAATTAAAGAAAGAAAGCAGCCCTTTTAACCTTTTAAAAGACTCTACCACTGAAATCAGCCCACCACCTAACACTGCCTCTCCTTTTTTGCCTGATCAGAGACACCGACAACAGAGTGGTTCTGGCCAATCTACAGAGAATGTGCAGTAAGGGTTTTCCTGCCTGCTTCACCTTTTGATGTCAAAAGGCCCAAAACTCCACCCTTAGATCATGCTAACACCACCATTTTTTCTGCATGGGACCTATGCCGGGGGATGATGCTCAATGTCATATGCATGTGTTTCTCCTTCATAAATATTCATGATTCCTCCTGTAGCTTATTGAATATGTATATTTGACCCTCTGCTCAGCATAAATTTCTGTTCCATTTGCCCCACCCTCAGAGTATCTGTTTTGGGCTCCTGACCAGAGGCTATGCTTCCCACCCTGTCAGAATGGCAAGCCTGCAAGCTGCAATCCTTTATGAGAATTAAAGCTCTCCTTTCCAAGTTTATGAACCTCATCATTCTTCAGTTGATGACATCCAGCCTTCTGTTTCTACAGCTCACACTTTTACTCACTAAATGTAATACCTAGGTTTGATATTCATATTCATTACTCTAGATGCAGCTTCCTGTCCTGAGGTGTTAGGATTGATCATCAGATTTCCTCCACCTGTTTCCCCATATTGGAATCTCTACCCTTACTCAAGACAGTTGAATGAGGAGCTAGAATCTAGAGATAGGAATATGAGCAATTTCAAAATAGGATCCTGGTCCCAGGAGAGAGGATTTATTGCATGTCAGAGACCAGGATCCTGGATTCACCTTTAACTCAGGCAAGTGCCTAGAAACAAGCCCCAGCTGAGGTTTATAAACACAATTCGTTTGTTACCACCACCCACCCCCACTGTTACCATAGCAATGAGAGAGAGAGATCTTGGATGCCAGTCCTCAATTGCTGTTCCTGATTTGCAGTCTTCCTAATACACGCTTCCTCTTTCAGTTTCCTCTTCTCCTGTGTACTTCACAGACCTCTGCAATATCTACCAACTGTTGGTCATGCGTTCCTTCCTTAAACTCCCCCAGAAATAAGCAGCTCACTACCCACCAGGCATAAATCTTTCTCAAACCACCCTTAACTGTTTGTGAAGTCCTCTTTCTATTGTCCTAAAATCTGTCTCCATTTTTTCCAGCCAAAGGTTCTAGTGCTGCCCTCTAGGATCCCATATCACACCTCCTCCTGACTCCTTCAAATCACTGGAGATCATCCTCATAATAGCCTGGGTCCTCTCTTCTCTAGACCAGTGGTTCTCAACCTTAAGCATGCATCAGATATGGAGATCCTGCTAAACCACACAGTGCAGGGCCCTACCCCCAGAGTTCTGTATGTCTAGGGTGGGCCCAGAAATTCACATGTCTAAGATGCCACTGCTGCTGCTTGGTGCTTACACTCTAAGAGCCACTATTCTTGATAAGTACTCCTCGTTCTTTTGAAAACTCTTTTTGTATAAGAGTTCCTAGGCCTCTTTACCATTCTAATCTCTCTTGGGGACCTGCTTCAGTTCTCCAACATGGTACCCAAAACTAGACAAGGAAGCTTGAGTAGACATTCTTGATGACAAGGAACAAAAATTTTTCTCAGGCTACTTCAAGCAATAGGAGGTGGTTATTGTGAATGTGAGAAAAAGGACCTCAAATTCATGGCCTGGTTGATTGGACCCCAGGCAAATGAGGCCTATAGGGAGGAGCAGAGATAGCAATACCCCTGGATCTCTACCCAGAGGACAAGAGCTCGCGTCAGTCCCTCGGCAGTGGGCCTCTGTTCATCCTCAGCCCTCTCCACCTTGTCTACTGTTCCTGCTGCCACCGACCAATTCCATATCCCCTCTCTGTTCGTAGATTTTTCTCTACCTAATAGCGTCTGCTTCCTCATTCTTGTCTCTATTTTCCGGTTTCCTTCTACTCCATTTTGGCCTCTACAATAGCGTGGGCTCCATGAAGAGTTCAGCCTTGAAGCCTGCCACCGACCTTCCGATCTGCCTTCTTTCCCCAGTTCAAACTCCCCAAAGAGGGAATCAGAGTGAGGTAAGCTTGTTTCAGTTTGAATAAAGCTCTTCAAAGTAGCCTGTAGACTGACAGCTCTTGGGTCCTATTCAATCTGTTGTGGCTGGGAAAAGGTTGGAATACATGATGTAGGCACTGGCTGCCCCTTTGGAAGGAGATGGTAAGAATAACATTCAGTCCATGGGTTACCTGTAGGTTTTATCTTGCATGCCAACTTCATCCAAAAACTGTTGGCTGCCTTAAAAACTGTGTTGATAGAGGTTCAGAGGCTACATCTAAACTCAGTGGAACACAGCTAATTAGTAGTATCTGTTATGGGCATTCAAGCAATAATCCTCAGCCCACATGCCAATTCCTTACCCTCCCCACTTGTAAGAGCATGTGGTCTAACAAGAGCAAACTAAGTGGAGTCATTACCTTCCTCATTTTGAGTTTCCTACTTCTCTTTATGAGGACAAAGATGATATTTGCTTGTTTAGACAGCTGGATTGCACTATGGCTTCACACTGAATTTCAGCCACCTAAAACTCCTACGCCTTTTTTATACCTGCTATTACGTGACATTTCTCCCATTCTGCATCATGCAAAAAAAGAAACAGAACTAAACAGATGAATTTCACATTTTTCCCTAAAATAGTTCACCTTGCTTAATTTGACTCATCAGTCCAGCCTATTGAGATCTTCTTAATATGAATAATGTCTTTCTCTGGCCTATTTGATAAATTGCTCAAACTCTGTCTGCAGACATCCGTCCACAAAATGGGGGTCAAATGTTTATCTTCTTTACATGATTCACAATAATGAATTTAGATTGTCGGTTTCCATGTAGTACATTGCACCATTTAAGTAACAATTTCAAGAAATTATTTTTTCTGGGCACCCTGGGGTGTGCCTGTATTCCTAGTTATTCAGGGAGCTGGAATTGGAGGATCACTTGAGCCTGGGCATTGAAGACCAGCCTGGGCAAGGAAGCAACATAGTGAAACTCTGTCAGAAAAGAAGAAGGAGAAGGAGAAGGAGAAGGAGAAGGAGAAGGAGAAGGAGAAGGAGAAGGAGAAGGAGAGGGGGAAGAAGAATAGTAATTAGAAGAAGAAGAAGAGGAAGGAGAAGATGGGGGGAGGGGAGGGAGGGGAGGGAGGGGAAGAAAAGTAATGATCTTAGATTAACAAGTACACATGCATATTTGTCCACTTATTCACAGTGAGAATAACCAAAGATAGTTAAACTATTTCGTGAAGGCAGCTCCTTTCCTAAAACAATAGCTGTCATTCACTGAACAACTAGTCCAGGTAAAGGATACTTTAATACGTGATTTCTAACTCTTACAACATTAAGAGGTAGGTTTTATTATTTTGGGTGGGGGGATGAGGCAACTGAGACATAAAAGGTTTAATCACTTTCCAAGATAACACAGGTAGGAGGTAAGAGCACTGAATCCCAGCCCCAATCTGCCTGACCCCAAATCCCATGTCCAATCCGCTGTGCAACATAGCTGCTCCCTGAGCATGGTTCTCTGAATGACACTGAGACTTCAACTAAAAATAACTGAATGCAGAAATTGAGGGCTCATGAACATTTTTACCCATGGATCACAATGTTTGTTCTTTTGTTTTGAGACAGTCTCATTCTGTTGCCCAGGCTGGAGAGTAGTAGAGTGCTCACAGCTCACTACAGCCTCTACCTCCAGGGCTCATGTGGCCCTCCCTTCTCAGTTTCCCAAGTAGCTGGTGCTGTAGGCTTGCTCCACCATACCCAGTTAAATTTCTTTTAATTTTTTGTAAATATAGGGTTTCACTATGCTACCCAGACTGGTCTTAAAAACTCCTGACTTCAAGCATTCCTCCCACCTCAGCCTCTGCATATGCTGAGATTACAGGCATTAGCCACCACACCGATCTGGATGAAATTTTTTAAAAGTACCACCTGTATTAGGTTTAAAAAATTATGATATATCTATACTTTGGAATATCATAGATACTATTAAAAAGAAGGGGTAGACTGACATGTATTTGTACAAAGAACTGACCTTTACGGTTAGCTACGTCTACTCTGATCCTTTTTTTTTTTCACATTACATTAACATATGTTGGTAGAAGTTTGAGAATTATAGGAGACTTCAGTTTCCATTCTTAACACTTCCATCTTGATTGAATTTTTACATTTTATATTTTTTAATCAAAAAAATTGAAAAACAATGTGTTAAAATTATTAGTTACCCTTTTCCTTCCGCTCTGACTGCTGAATTTCATGCCTCTGGATGAATATGGTGCATCTGGATCCGGGCTTCCTGTGCCTACTGGTGCCAGCAATAAGAAATCTCTTGTCTGACATTGGAGCCCTGAGGGAGAACAGGACTTGGGTTGGTGAATGAACTCAGTGGTTCCTGGAAGTCATACGGCATCTTTGCACTCTCCCATTTTCAGCAGGAGATCTAGCTCCCTGTACATCATTTCCTGGTTGCCACAGTTCAAAATACCTCAGGCTACTACAATAATGTCCAGCAAAAAAAAGAGGCAACTGTTTCTTCCTATGTGACTTTTTCTAGCAGCAAGTAAAACCTAGACAAATGTCTCCCCTCATCCACAGTTTCACTTTCCTTGGCTTCAGTTACCTGTGGTCACCTGGGGCCCAAAAATATTAAATGAAAAATTCCAGAGATTAAACAATGTATAAGTTTTCAATCGCACATTGTACTGAGTAGCATGATGAAATCTTGCACCATCCCACACCATCCCACCTGGGTTGCAAACCATCCCTTTGTCCAGCATCTCCACGCTGTCTGTGCTACCTACCGCTAATCACTCAGTCAGTTCTTGTTATTAGATCTACTGTCACAGTATGAGTATCCCAGTGCTTGGGATCAAGTGACCCTTATTTTACTTAATAATGGCCCCAAAGCAGAAAAGGAGTATTGGTGGCAATTTAAATATGCTAGAGAAGCCTAAAATGCTACTTTTATGTGAAAAGGTGAAAGTTCTCAATAAGCAATGAAATCGTTTGCTGAGGCTGCTAATATCTACAGTATGAATGAATCTTCTACCTGTGAAATTGTGCGGAAGGAAAAAAGAAATTCATGCTAGCTTTCTGTCACACCTCAGACTGCAAAAGTTACAGCCACAGTGTGTGATAAGTGCTTAGTTAAGATGGAAAAGGCATTACATTTGTGGAAGGAAGACATTAACAGAAATGTGTTCTGACTGATGGCAGGCGGGTTCTGTACTATTCTTGGTTTCCGGCATCCAGTGGGAGTCTTGGAACGTCTCTCCCATGAGTAAAGAGGAAACCACTGTGCTAGACACAGCCCCGGAAGACCTCTCACAGCCTACTGGTCAGAACTGCATCATATGTCCTGCTAATGCAAGCATCAGTGGAGTGTGAGGGCACCAACCCTGGATGGGACAAATAATTTCATCTCTGGGGCTGGGGAGCTCAGCTTCCTTTGAGGCACATGGCTTGCCTCCCCTCTGAACAATATTGAGATTCCATTATCTAGGAAAAAGACTAATGGTGGTTCATGCCTGTAATCCCAACACTTTCGGGAGGCCAAGGCAGGTGGATGACTTGAGGTCAAGACCAGCGTGGCTAACATGGTGAAATCTTATTTCTATGAAAAATATTTAAAAATAGCCAGGTATGGTGGCATACGACTATAGTCCCAGCTACTCAGGAGGCTGAAGCATGAGAATCACTTGAATCCAAAAGGCAGAGTTTGCACTGAGCTGAAATCATGCCACTGCACTCCAGCATGGGAGACAGAGCAAGACTCCATCCCCTACCCATCCCCAAAAAAAAGACAAGACAAAGAATGGGAAATGCTCATGGAGACATAAACAATGGTGTCAGAACTAATTCCTAAATTAACTATGATATCATGCTCTTGTGAATGTCCTCATCCTCTCACCCCATGTATTCTCAGAAGCACCCTGTTTCTGAACCAGGTATACTAGTTTCATAGACTACCTGAATTGTTAAAGTGTTAACTAACTGCTCCTGAATTTGTTACTGTTACTTATGCTGACAGTGATATTCATATCACCGTCTCTGGGATGGCCTGTGGGAAATGTCACTGTAAAGATGATTGAAATACACTGATGAAAACCTACTTCCCTAAAGATCTAAAGCCACGATCCAGTTGATTTCAGAAATGGCAAAATCTGAAAGTAAGCAAGCAAATGGCCATTGGTGGTGGTAATATAGAGCTCTGTTTAGCAGGATATATGGTATTTGACAAGGATTGAGCTAATCGATTTTAGAGAGCTTGAAAAACAGGCAGCTCTGTCTTGGAGGTTTTGTGATGTCACTTTCTGAAGGTAGAGTTTAATGCCTTCCACCACTCCTCAAAAAAAACTGGAAGATACCAGTCTGCATAGTTCAGCAATGTGTTCATCTGAAAAGCCATCAAGACAGATATCGAGCCCTGTGTTGCAAACTTGAGGAATCTCTGGTATGGAATCAATGATTTTTCTAGTAGACAAGGTGGCCACACAGGACTGAGAGTAAGAAAAAGTGAGAAAGAAAAGGAGATGCTTTCTCAGCCCCTTCAAAGCTGGACTCATCCTTATCTTTATTTCTTCCCCTACTGATCATCACTGCTGTGAAAGCAGGGAAGTTTCCTCTGCCTTCAGAGGCTCAGTGGCTGCACCTGCAAAATAAACTATCACTGGACAGATTAACAGGAGGTGGGGGGAGTATACACACTTTGTGTGATGGTGTCAGTTTATGTGGCCTGGGGAGGTGGTTCACAGACTAGAGAAAAGACGCCCAGCAAAGTGGCAAGGCTGGAAGACTTTTAAATCATTTCAACAAAGGATGATAAATTTGTAGAGAAGCGACAAGACACAGGAAATGGGGTTTGGATTTTCGGGTTCCAGGGTGGCAAAACTGTAGGAGGTAAATATAGGGGGGAAATTCATGGAAGATAAGAGCTATCTTAGCCAAGTTTGTTTATGCAGGTCCATTTCGGTGCAGCTTTCCATCTCCTTCATGGCCATAAAACTTCCCCAGGAAAAGGGATTTATGGCAGTCCTCATTTCTCAGAAGTTCTGCTTTTAGTCAGATAAGGGATGCTTAGGGAAAGCTTCTTTCTGCATCTGTTGAATCTCAAATACCTTCGCTCAAAATAACCCTTCTGCTACAAAAGCATATTTTGAGGTGGTATATTCTGATTCCCCACTCTCCCCTGTCCCCTAGCATACTCTTCTTGACTGTGACTTGCAACTGATGCCAGGTGTCCAATTTGTCCCCTGGGCCATTCTCCACTCTTCTCTGCCCTACTTTGTGCTCCCAGAGGCTGACCTATAGGAAGGCATCAATGGCTCGTTGCCCTCTGACTTCCAGCTGGGTTTGGCACTGGCAGGAGATGAAAGGGAAGGAATTAACACAACTTGGAGCATGAGATTGCGGTGTTTATTCTTCAAGTTCCCTCTTTGTGGGGTCCCCAAGTGCTGGCTGCATTTCACTGCAAAAGATGTCAGCTCAAATAAGGCAGTCCTCTCCACAGTTCTGTCTCCCTAGTTTTAGTAACTCACCCCCTCATCTGCCCCTAAAGGCTTAGGAGTGGCAATGGAGCCCTACTATTACTAATCTAGGGTTCTGCACTATGCCTTGCAGTTTCCCTACACTCTGCCCACGCCTTTGTAAATAGTTTTTTTATGAAACTCTGCTTGAGTTATCCTAATTTGAGGATGCCATCTGTTTCCTGCTGATACACTGCTCTAATTTGATCTTATATGGGTTGAATGTTTTTGCTTGGTGATATTTTTGTGTTCCTACCTCCTGAATTACCACTCTGCATAGTGGCAAAGACTTCAGCCTCTGAAGTTGCATAGAAGTGGGTTCATATCCCACTCCACCTTCTACAGTTAGAAGATCTTGGCCACTCACTTTACCTCTTTGAGTCTCAGTTTGTCTGCAAGTGGCAGTAATAATAATAATAGTAGTGGTATCTGCTCTATTGAGATTCCATGTGGGTCAAATAAGACAATAGGGAGCAGCGAGAAATATGACAGTTCTCGTGCCCCATCTAAAAGTGGCTCCCTGGCCAAGTGCGGTGGCTCACACCTGTAATCCCAGCATTTTGGGAGGCTGAAGCGTGCAGAGCACCTGTGGTCCGGAGTTCAGGACCAGCCTGGCCAACATGGTGAAGCCCTATCTCTACCAAAAATGCAAAAATTAGCCAGGCATTGTGGTGCATGTCTGTGAATCGAGATACTCAGGAGGCTAAGACAGGAGAAGCACTTGAACCAGGGAGGCAGATGTTGCAGTGAGCTGAGATCATGCCACTGCACTCCAGTCTGGGCAACAGAGCAAGACTCTGTCTCAAAACATAAATACATACATACATACATACATACATACATACATACATACACACATAAAGTGGCTCCCTAGATCCAGGTGATAGTTGTCATGAAGAAAAGGCAGCCCAGAGTGTCAGTTCTTCTGATACGCCAAGCAGCCAGAAATCTAGTTTTATATATGAAATCTCCCCTTTACTAGAACATCAATTCCATGAAGACAGTAACGATTATTGTATTCACTGATGCGTCCCCAGTGATTAGAATTGCCATTTTGAATTTCTGATTTAAAAATAATCACAATTGAAAATCACTAATAAATAACAGATCCTTTTAGAACCCCCTCTAATTAGAAGAATGTGAAATACAGCCAATCATTTCTGGAATCTATACTGTGTAGCCCCTAGTTCAGATCACCTGCAACCAGGCACTGAATAAATATGTTCTGAGCTGAGAGAAGAGAGGCAGCAACTACTTTCAGCCCAAACAGTTCATGGATCGTCCTCTCCCCTGTCACAGCCTGAAGATGGGAATCCAGTGAGCTGCAGATTTGTTACCGAGTTTATAAATGCCAAGGAGACAGCTCTCCAGCAAAAGAATGACTCAGTAGACACGTTGCAGATAAATAATGTATGAAACCACTTCTATTTTAATAGCACTTTGTGGTGACACTAATATTGATGAAAATGTTGGCAGGAATTAGATGGTATTATATTTAGTGAGAGATGAGGTTTGACAGGCACTGGGCCACTTCAAACCATAATTGAAGCCAGAGATGTGATATACACTAATTTTTAGCTGATGTTTGGTCCCTGTATGAAATTGGCCACTAGGGAAAATAAGACCAACATTTGACTGTGGCATATATCTTGTGGTGGCCATTTGTCTTAGCTTGTACTACCATAACAAAATACCATAGAATGGGTGGCTTAGAAAAACAAATTTATTTTTTCACAGCTTGGAAGCTAGAAGTCTGAGATTACAAGGCCAATATGGTCAAGTTTGGTGCCTTCTCACTGTGTTGCCATGGCAGGGAGTGGGGGTTAGGGGTGGCAACAGGGGAGGGGGGAGGGGGGAGAGAGGGAGGGAGAGAGAGAGAGAGAGATGGAATCTTCCTATAAACTACAGTCCTATTGAATTAGGGCCCTACTCTTATGACTTCAGTTCACCATAATGACCTCCTAGACCCTATCTCTAGATACAGTCACATTGGTGGTTAGGGCTTCAACATACGAATTTTGGGGGACATAATTTAATCCATAGCCAAAGTGATTCCCAGGCCAGATGCAGTGGCTCAAGCCTGTAATCCCAGCACTTTGGGAGGCAGAGGCAAGTGGAGCACTTGAAATCAGGAGTCAAGACCAGCCTGACCAGCATGGTGAAATCCTGTCTCTACTAAAAATACAAAAATCATCTAGCCATGGTGGCACATGCCTATAATCCCAGCTACTTAGGAGGCTGAGGCACAAGAATCACTTGAACCCAGGAGGCGGAGGCTGCAGTGAGCTGAGATCATGCCACTGTACTCCAGCCTGGGTGACAGAGCAAGACTCAAAAAAAAAAGAAAAAACAAAAGTCATTCCCAGACCTCTCTTCCACTCCAGCGGTTGAAAAGTTCAACAGTCATTTTCCCAGTCTGTTCTGCAGTTGGCAGCGGTCAGGAAAAGCACAATAATGCGTGAGTGGAATTCTGCTGGGGAGACGAAGGGGGTTCTGGATAGAAAATGTGCTTTCTTGATAAAAGGAGCAGACATGACCAGTCCACACCATCTGTTTCTCTCTCTTCCTGCCCTGAATCGGGACAGCTGCGATATCTACAGCTTTTGCAGCCATTTTAAAACCAAGAGGCGCAGGAGAAAAGTTCTGCAGTGACAACAGCCTTGATGTCACTGAGCCTCTAACCTAAATGCTAGGAATAGTTGCCCGTATTCAGACTGGATAAGAACAAATAAATGCTTATTTGTACATGGCTCTGTGAACTGGATGTTTTGCTAGACACAAATGAATGTGCTGTGGATACTTACCTTCTGTGTGTGTCTGTGATATCATCTATAAAATGGGAATAATAGCAGTATCTACTGTTGTTGTGGGAGATGGAAGCTTTAATTGAGAATCTGTTCAAAGTATTGAAACAGAGATTGGCACATAGTGCATCCTCAATGCTAGCACTATTATGTATTAATACAAAATACATTTATTTATACTGTTTTTTACACTCCTAAAATCATCACAAATAATTCTCAAATAAATGCAAACAAGCAGCTAAAAGGAAATGGAGACAGATATATTGGGGGGGGGGGGGGGGCGGGGGAAAGCAGCAGATTTAGAGTCAGAAACCCAGGTTCCAAATGTCTAATAATAAGAAAACAGTCATGTAAACAAAGGCACACTCACCTCGTGAACTGCATATGCAGCCATTTAAAATGCATGAAAAGACCATGTGAGGACATGAGGAAATACCCACTGTAAAATGTTAAACAGCAAAAAAACAGAACACAGATATACAAATTAAAGGATAATCCCAGTTGTGTAAAAGAACTATACGTAATCTATACGTTTACAGATAACTTTTTTCTCCTATGACTTTCTAAATCCTCCAAATTTCCATACATAATTGCATAATTTAAAATTTTAGTGATTTCAAATTTTCTCTTTTATGCTTTCCCATATTTTCAAACTTATTTGCAATAAACTCATATTACATATATAAGGAGAAAAATAACTTTTTAAAATAAGAAAACATGGCCGGGTGTGGTGGCTCATGACTGTAATCCCAGCACTTTAGGAGGCTGAGGCAGGTGGATCACTTGAGGTAAAGAGTTCAAGACCAGCCTGGCCAAAATGGCAAAACCCTGTCTCTACTGAAAATATCAAAACTAGCAAGGTGTGGCTGGTACACACCTGTAATTCCAGCTACTCAGGAAGCTGAGTCAGGGGAATCACTTGAATCTGGGAGGCAGAGGTTGCCGTGAGCTGAGATTACACTGCTACACTCCAGCCTGGGTGACAGAGTGAGGCTTTCAAAAAAAAAAAAAAAAAAAATCACATGTGCTGCCCAGAGACAGTGGAATCTGACCAGTCTTAGGAACATTGAAGGACCCAAAGAAAAAGCATATGGTTTCTTAATTGTCACATGTTTTAAAGTGTAGCTACATCCTGAGGGTGGAACTGGTCATGGACAGGGGCTCACTCCTGCAGACCAAAGGCACAGGTGGAGGAATAAATCAGAGTGGGCCTTGATACATGCTCCTCTGTTTTCAGTCATATTGGAGAAACTGAAGCAAAATATTATTTTTTCTTTCCTTTATTCTAAGTTATGTATATTCATATACATTTGTTAGGTAAAAATGATCTTTTTGCTCTAGAGATTTTGGTTTCCAGACTCCACGTAACCAGTTGCCAGCTATATGACATGGGGGACAGACATGTTGCAAAATCTTCTGAAAATTCCACTATCCTATCTCTAAAATTAGGATTATAAGAAGAGCAATGGCTGGGCGTGGTGGCTCACACCTGTAATCCCAGCACTTTGGGAGGCTGAGGCAGGTAGATCACCTGAGGTCAGGAGTTTGAGACCAGCCTAGCCAACATGGCAAAACCCTGTCTCCACTAAAAAATACAAAAACCAGCCAGGTGTGATGGCAGGCACCTGTAATTCCAGCTATTCAGGAGGCTGAGGCAGGGAGAATTGCTTGAACCTGGGAGGTGGAGGTTGCAGTGAGCAGACACCTCGCCTGGGCTACAGAGCAAGACTCTGTCTCAGGGGAAAAAAAAAAAAAAAAAGCTACTTTACTGAAGAATGTGGTGTTCAGCAAATATCCTAATGTATGTTAAAGTGCTTTATAAACTGTAAATCCTAGCACAAACTTTAGTGAAATGAACATAGTTTCTGACTGTGCAGTCCTGATTAGCATCTAAGCTGTGATACTTAACATGTTGTGTGTGAAATTCAAGCAAATTATGTAACCTCCCTGAGTCTCGGTTTTCAGATCTAGAAAATAGAGAAATCTTACATTAATACAAGATACCTGGAGCATTGTAAATAGCCAATAAAGGAAAGTTCTAATTATATTTTCTGTACTTTCCCAGGAATAATCAAAGTTAACTCCTCTACTTGGAAGGGCTTCCAAAGCAGATAGGAGCAGAACTTCCTTTAAAAAATGACTAGTACCCTGGTTTCTGCCCCCAGAGCATGTTTCCAGACTCTCTGACCACCTGGATACCCAAACTGGGAGCTGCCTCTCTGAAATATTATTAGAAAAGAGGGCAAGAGTCTAGATGTATAGAAATATGAGAAAAAGAAATTTGCATTTTAACTAACAAAGGTTTGACTGCTGGCAGGACTTAGGAAACCACTGTGTCCCTAAATCACTGAATCCCAGGAACCTAGCACCAGGGACAAGCAGACTGTGAAGTAGTATGTCCCACTTTCCACCTTGTCCCGTCAACATGAGCTGATAAATCATGACCTTCCCCTGTTATCGGAGAATGGCAAATCAATACTTCCATTATCATTGTTATTACTCCCAAGGCACCACTCTAGCAGCATGTGAGCTATTCCCTCCCAAGCACAGAGCTGAAAGGATAGCTAATCTGCTTCTGAGACACCATCAATCACAACAGGAAGAGAAAGGATGAATTAGAAAGAAGAAACGTAACAGTACTGAGGGGTAAAACAGCATCTGAAAAAGCCTAGAATAGTTGCTCAAAGTGTCATCCTATGACCTCCTCGATGACATTCAGTAAGTGATGGTTAAAATGACAGTTCCCTGGAAATGCTTAGTCCGTGGGTTAGGGGTACGACCCAGGAGCCTGCCTTAATTGACAACTTCTTCAGGTGGTTTTATGCACCTAAAGTTTGCACATTAAAAAGCAAGAGATCTACTATTCACTAGTGGAAATATCACTGGCAACCATCTTGAAGTTTTGTGGTCCTGCTGTTTATCTCTCAGAAATAAGTTTTGCAGAATACTTGCATGCATACTTGTAGGAGTGGACCAGCATTTTTCATGTCAATATCAGCTACATTTCAGTTCCAGGGAAATGGAGAGGTCCCTTGATTGACTCTATCAGTACTAACACTTCAGTGTGCATAAAAGTCAGCCAAAGGGAAAATTGCTGGGCCCTACCCCAAGAGTTTTCTATTCAGTAGGTCTTGAGTGGGGCATGAAAATTTACATGTCTTAAAAGTTCACAGGTTGGTTGGCTAATCCAAAAGTCATTCCCAGGCCAAGCGCAGTGGCTCATGCCTGTAATCCCAGAACTTTGGGAGGCCAAAGTGCGCAAATCACCTGCGGCCAGTTTAAGACCAGCTTAGCCAATGTGGTGAAATCCTGCCTCTACTAAAAATACAAAAATTAGCCAGGCATGGTAGCAGACGCCTGTAACCCCAGCTACTTGGGAGACTGAGGCAAGAGAATCACTTGAACCCAAGAGGCAAAGGTTGCAGTGAGTTAAGATTGCGCCACTGCACTCCAGCCTGGGTGACAGAATGAGAATGAGCATGCTATGGAGTCTTTCGCCCTGTGCCTGCCTCTCCTCTGGGCCCGCTTGTTTTTGTTTTTGTTTTTGTTTTCTCAAAAGGTCACAGATGATACTGATACTGCTGGTCCAAGAAACATTTAAAAACCACTAGCACATATAGATGGATTTTTGGAGAGTGTTCTTTTTTTATTTAGGCAGAAAAGCATAATTAAGGGAGAGGGGAAAAAATCACTTGCTATCTTAACACCCACTGCCCACTAGACATCCATACACTTACATGGATATACACACATTTCTCTTCCTATCAAAAAAAAAAATCACACTACATATTGCCCTGTGCCTATCTTCTTCATGGGACAACAAATCAGGGATCTCTCTCCACTCCTCCATGATCCACCTCTACAACATAATTTCTAACAAATGCACAGCATAGGTACTGTCTGGACTCACCACAATTGGGTGTTATATTGTCTTCAATAACTTTATTGTTGTAACTAAACATGTTCTGTGTTAAGTCGAACAATAGAGAAAAATACAAAAAAAAAGAAAAAGAAAAACACACGTCAAATCCCACCACCTCAGAGATAACCATTGTTAACAAATTGATGTACATCCTTCAACACACATATTCCTACATACATTTACTATTTTACATAGACTGAATCATAGACTCCAAATTATTTTGCAACATGCTTTTTTCACTTACATAAACTAAGTTTTAATAAAGCAAATGCAACCTCAAAAATCTTTAAGAAATGTACTACCTAGTGGAATCTTAACACAAATCCTCTATGAAATGAGCATTGTTTTACATAGTGTGATTCTGCCTACTCCTCACAGATACAACAGGTTAATTTTATTAATGTGTGTATGTGAGAAAGAGTATCTGTGAATTCCATATTTCATTCATTAGGTTTGCTTTAGGAAGAACATCCTGAAATAAAAATTAGCCCTTTGTAGTAAATCAGAGTTCTGAGCCAAAGTCAGTGTCCACAGCACAGACGAGCTGAAACCTAGAGCATTTGGAGCTTCTGGTATACATTCTGAATTTTCTCCAGCTATTTAGGACTGAAGACACCGATCTCTGGTCTCAGTTGAAATTTCACCAAGGTTCCGGTTCTAGAATGAGTCACTGGCTAAGGGTCTGATAAGCAAAGGGCGGAAGTGGGCAGAGTGTGAGAAGGGTGGGGCCTCCCCCACCCTTGATCTGATCAGTACAACCCAGAGAACATACCCATGGGCCACCCACTTGCCAGGGGACCTTCATTATAACCAAATGCACCTTTGCATCTGTACAGCATGGTTACGCATTTTTTAATTTGCCTTCCTGTTGTTAATTTGTCCCCATTTTCCAGGTGAGCCTTGGTGAGATTCACTGAGATCATGCTGTATGCTTTGTATAAGCCCTGAGCACATGTTCAACATGTAGTGGGCACTCAGTAAACCTCAGTGCCAGTGAGAAGACAGAATGAGAATAAGCATGCTCTAGAGTCTTTCACCCTATGCCTGCCTCTCCTCTGGGCCAGGTTACTCTTTCATTCTGTAGATTGTAATGACTTGGAAATTCCAGGACACCAAGAGACAACAATGAATCAAAGATGAGTTTCCAAAAGAAAAGCACATTCCTTATTCCCCATCAAATCTAAAGCCTGATAAAGTCCACATAGCACTCAGGAAGCCTCTAACCTTCTGCCTAAAAGTGGTCATCATCACAGCAAACGTGAGCCTCAGAATGGACCTGTTTGACTTGATGATGGTAGAGGGCAACAGCAGGATTTGGCCCACGGCACCCAGCTGACCACATCAACAGAGAGCCCTTCAAAACCTTTGCATTCCTGATCCCTGGAGAAACTGAGGAGTGCAGTAGAGTCTACCACCTCTTTTTGCCTTGTTTGAAATACAGAGGGACAATGTAGCCCTAGTATTTTTATAGAATGAAGTAGAGATTCAAATAAAGGAAGAGAGACCAAAAGAAGGACATATCCATGGTTCTCATCTTCTTTCACCGTAAATCTTAAAAAGAAACCAGAAGCCTCAGCAGTCCATGCTAGAGAATCATTGTCACATTCTATTATTTCCCTCTGATCCCATGAAGAGGGGGAAAAAAATCATTGCATGGCAATGCCATGTGTCTCAAGCTTCATTAAAGTGATTTCTCCCAAGAGTCTCCTATAACAGCATGTAAAGCACTTACAACAGTACCTGAATCATCATAAGTAATCAATAAATGTAAATGAGTAGAAGCAGCAGCAGCAGCAGCAAGAGAGACTTGCTGAGATCATTCATTTAGCTACTTGGAACCCTGCTTGGATAGAATTCAATTCTTTTCACAATCAAATGAGTGTTTCTCACAAGAACCCACACTCCTTATTCTTTCAGAGCCTGAGACTCCACCTTCTGTCTCCAGTCTTCCAAGCTCCTCAGCAGACAAGAAGTTCTTCACGACTGACTCTCTCCAGTGTCCTCAAGCCCACAGGGACAGAAATATCCCAGCTGAAGAACTGAATTTCACAGGTCTGACACTGACACAACCCATGGAATTCAGTTCTCAAAGCTGAGGATACGCATAGGCTTTCCAGAGATGGTGCAAAGACCCCTCCTTGCAGTCCAGGCCTGTCCCAGTCCTGTAAAATACAAGAGTAAAAAGCCTAGTAAATCCAACGCAGCTGCTTCCCAGTACCAGGTCTAGTCCTGGTATTCATGAGTTATAAACATCTGGAGGGGGCTGGGCCAGCAGTCTGGAAGGCTAATGTCGGTGGATCTCTTGAGCCCAGGAGTTCACGATTAGCCTGGGCAACATGGTGAGACTTTGTCTCTATTAGAAATAAAAAATTAGCAACACATGGTGGCCTGTGGTGGGAGGAACACTTGAGCCTGGGAATTGGAGGTTGCAAGGAGCTATGATTGTACCACTGCACTCCAGTCTGAGCCACAGAGAGAGACCCTGTCAAAAAAAAAAAAAAAAAATCTGGAGGGGATGTTCATGGAACACACACATCATTAGCATCATTAAACATGGTAGCTGACCTTTCCTGCCTCATGGCTCTTCCATATACCATCCCCCTGGCCTGGAAAACTCGTCCGTCTAACATCAATTTATCCTCAGGTTCTTGCTTTCAATGTCACTTCCTCAGATACGCCATCTATGTCAGAGACTGCTAATCGTTGCCTAATATGTATTCTCTCCTCCTTCTATACTAATTGAACCCTTAAGTGGTATATGAACACATGGACACCTGACTTTGTTTCCTCACTGTGACAAAGTGCTGGATGTGAGCGGAAGTGGAGAGATGTTTTTACTGTTTCCCTCCCTCTTTTCAGGCTGGAACTACAGGCATGGTGAAGAGCCACTGTGGACCATGCAAATGAGTGCAGCCCCCCAGGGAAGGGCAGAGCAGCATGTCAGAAGAGCCCCGAAGTTGAGAGGCTTCCACTGTGCACCCTAGACCTCTTATACCTGCACTGATAGATCAGCAAGAATAGAACGTCTGCCTTGTTTAAGCCACTGTTATTTGAAGATCTCTGTAAGAGCACTTGAACGTTTACCTACCCCCATCAGTCTCCAGCTAGTCTCTTTCATAATATGGGATTATTTTCCTTCACAATAATTTGTAATTGTTAGATAATTTCATATAATTATTTGCTTAAAATTATCTCACTGGCCGGGCGCAGTGGCTCACGCCTATAATCCCAGCACTTTGGGAGGCCGAGGCAGGTGGATCACGAGGTCAGGAAATCTAAACCATCCTGACCAACATGGTGAAACCTCATCTCTGTTAAAATTAAAATTAGCCAGGCATGGTGGCACGTACCTGTAATCCCAGCTTCTCAGGAGGCTGAGGCAGGGGAATCACTTGAACCCGGGAGGTGGAGGTTGCAGTCAGCCAATATCACACTACTGCACTCCTGCCTGACGACAGAGCAAGACTCTTTCTCAAAAAAAAAAAAAAAAAAAAAAAATTATCTCCCCAACAAGACTGTTTTCCATAAGCACAGAGACCATGCTAGTGTTTTTAAAATATGTATATAGGCCAGGCATGGTGGCTCACACCTGTAATCTCAGAACTTTGGGAGGCCAAGGCAGGCAGATCACCTGAGGTAAGGAGTTCAAGTTTCATCTGGCTAATATGATGAAACCGCATCTCTAATTTAAAAAAAAAAAAATTAGCTGGGCATGGTGGCACATACCTGTAGTGCCAGCTACTTGGGAGGCTGAGGCAGAAAAATTGCTCAAACCCAGGAGGCAGAGGTTGCAGTAAGCCAAGATTGTGCCACTGCACTCTAACCTGGGTGACAAAGAGAGATTCCATCTCCAAAAAATAAGAAAAAGAAGAAATATATAATAGCCTTATTGAGCTATAGCTCACATACCAGACCATTCACCTATTTAAAGTGAAAAATGCATTAGTTTTTAGTATATCTGCAGAGTTGCACAACCATCATAGTCAATTTCAGAACATTTTCATCATCTCCACAACAGACCCCATAACCATTAGCAGTCAATCTCCATTCCCCTCCCTCAGCCCTGACGAATCACTAATCTACTTTCTATCTGTATAATTCTGGACATCTTATATAAATGAAATCATATAATCAGTGGCCTTTTGTGACTGGCTTCTTTCACTTAGGATAACGCTTTCAAGATTTATCCACATTTTAATGTGTATCAGTACTTCCCTCCTGTATATAAATAATATTCCATCATGAGGATCTAACACATTTCATTTATCCATTTATCAGCTGATGGGCATTTGAGTTGTTGCTACCTTTTGCCTGTTTGATGATGCTACTTTGAATGAATACCTATGCACAAGTTTTGTGTCGACATATGTTTGCGTTTCTCATGGATGTGCCAACCCAGAAGTATCTGAGACAGATCTCAATCCATTTAGGAAGTTTATTTTGCTAAGGTAAAGAACATGCCTGTCACACAGCCTCAGGAGGTCCTGACATGTGCCCAAGGTGGTCTGGACACAGCTTGGTTTTATACATTTTAAGGAGATATGAGACATCAATCAATATATGTAAGATGTACGTTGGTTAGGTCTGGAGAAGTGGGACAACTCGAAGTGGGGGAGGGGGCTTCCAGATCATAGGTAGATAAGAGATAAAACGTTGCCTTTTTTTTTTGTCTCTGGTTAGCCTTTTACCGAATATACAATTTACGTGAGAGAGGAGGGTAGAGGAATAGCCACTTATGCCTTAGTCTGGCTTAGTGAAATAATAGGGCAGAGGAAGCAATCAGACATGTATTGGTCTTACACGAGCAGAGGAATGACTGAATTCTGTCTGTCCTTTGTCCACAAGGAATATCCTTGTGGGCCAATTGCTAGGAAGGTATGTAGTTTTTTTAACTTTGTAGCTATCTAGCTATCTTACTTAGGAATAAAATGGGAGCAGGTTTGCCTAACACAGTTTCCAGTTTGACTTCCCTTTGGCTTAGTGATTTTGGGGGTCCTGAGGTCTATTTTCCCTTCACAGATGTATACCTAAGAGTGGAATTTCTGGGTCAAATGTTAACTCTATGACTATCCTTTTGATGAACAGCCGGACTATTTTCCAAAGTGGCTACACCATTTTACAATTGTACCAGCAGCATATGAGAGTTCCAATTTCTTCACATCTTGCCAACTTGTTAATGTCTATCTTTTGTGAATGGTCATCCTAGTAGGTGTGAAGTGGTATCTCACTGTGGTTTTATTTGCATTTCCCTGATGGCTAATGACATTGAGTATCTTTTCATGTGCTTACTGGTAATTTGTATAGCTTCTTTGGAGAAATGTCTATTTAGATTCTTTGTCAATTTTGTAGTTGAGTTGTTTCTATTTTTATTATTGAGTTGTAAGGGTTCACTATATATTTTAGACACAAGCCCCACATGTATAATTTGCAAATATTTTCTCCCATTCTTTGGTTGGCTTTTTAACTTTCCTAGTGGGGTGTGTGTATGTGTTTTATGTAACATTATTTCCAGCTTCTAGCAGGATATCTTGATTATTTTAAGCACTCCAGGATTGGAAGGAAGGAAGGAAGGAAGGAAGGAGGGAAGGAGGGAAGGAGGGAAGGAGGGAAGGAGGGAAGGAGGGAAGGAAGGAGGGAGGGGAGAGGAGGGGAAGGGAGGGAAGGAGGGAGGCTAGGTCTCAGTAATGCAGGCTTCCATCACAACTGTCCCAGCACTGACTGACTAGCTAGGTTAAACATTAAAAGCTGATTTAGCCAGTGTCCTTATACAAAGGGCAAGAGTTTTGCCTGGGCCTTTTCTGGGCCTTAAAGCATGACAAAATAACAAAGGAATTCTTAGCAGGATCCATTTAGGATTAAACAAGTTTTATTGAGGGTCTGAAAAAACTCCCCAGGCCTCCACAAACAAGTTTATTGCGAGTGTAAAGGAGCTCCCCAAACCTCCGTGATTTAGGAGGAGACAAGGGCAGTCACCCCAGCACCTGGACCCGTTTAGATTAAGTAAATTTACTGAGGCTCAGAGGAAGGTCTTCAGGACTTAGACCTTAGTGATAGATTTTTAAAAATTAATCACTAATGTCTTTGGATGAATGCATACTTACATGTAGACATATAGCTTAGAAGGTATATAAGTTCTGGAAAACGCTGTAATTTTGAGTTGTTCTAGTGATAAATTCCAGACCTTCTCTCTGTAACTGGTTACAGAAATAAAAACTCTCTTCCTCCCCAGTTCATCTGCATCTCGTTATTGGGCCACGAGAAATAGCAGCCCAACCCTCACTTTGGTTCAGGAACAGGAGGGAAGGAGAGAGGGAAGTGAAGGAGGAGGCAGGGAGAGAAATTACTTGTACAGACACACATTTAGTTTCCTTATTTTAAAGATGAGGAAACTGGAAAATCAAAAACATTAAGATGACAGCATGATGAGATATAAAAACAGTTGACAGGCTGGACGTGGTGGCTCAAGCCTGTAATCCCAGCACTTTGGGAAGCAGAGGCAGGCGGATCATGAGGTCAGGAGTTTGAGATCACCCTGGCCAACAAGGTGAAACCCTGACTCTACTAAAAATACAAAAATTAGCTGAGTGTGGTGGCATGCGCTTGCAGTCCCAGCTACTCGGGAGGCTGAGGCAGGAGGATTGCTTGAAGTTAGGAGGCAAAGGTTGCAATGAGCTGAGATAGTGCCACTCCACTCCAGCCTGGGCAACAGAGTGAGACCTCATCTCAAAAAAAAAAGAAAAGAAAGAAAGAAAGAAGGTGGTAGAAGTTAGAACTGGGTTTTAGCCCCAGCTTGTCTCCTATCAGCTATAAGAACTAGACAGAAAAGAAAAAAAAAAAAATTTTTTAAAAAAAGAGAGAGAGAGAACTAGGCAGGTCACATAACCACCTCTCTGTACATCAGAGACCTCCTCAAAAATGGTCCTCTCCCACCAGTCGGATATTGGAAGGAGCAAAGTAAACTAATGTATGAGAAAGCATTGCTTGAACATGAGTTACAATTGAGGCCCAAGGTCAAATAGCTAAATCATCCCGGTCAGAAAATGATGGCAGGTGACCAAATTTCTGGCCCAGGGTGAAGGATATGGTACTATATTTTATTTTTCAGATTGTTGCTGATTTCCTTCACCAATTAGAAGAATTTCTGGTTCAGTGCAAAAAAGGGCACCAGTAAATTTGTGGCAAATCACACAAATCCTGGGTCCTCCCATCACTGAGAGTCCTAAACAAGAAGTGTTGCTTCCACTAACTGTAGCCCCAAACCAAGATATGTTTTATTCACGACCGGATCCCTGGCACCTCACTGTGCCTGGCACACGGCAGACGCACAAAAGTAGTGTTTAATTTGTAAAATATACCTGAACCCCACCATCTTACTGAAGCCAGAGGGAACTCATGTACAGGTAGAAGGATTCCGGAGTCACTTGCAGGCGTATCTGGAGACAGCGAAGTGTGATGCTTAGACAACGAGCTCTGGAGTCTAGCTGCCACTGTTCTCATTCCAGCTCTGAGCCTGCCGTGAGTGCAGAGGGAAAAAGCGGCAGCCACGCATTTTCATCGCTGCTTAAACTTGCATCTATTTATGTCTATCACTGTGCTACATCCATACTTTCATTCCTTCTGTTCCGTGCCAGGCTTCATGCTCCCGTTCAGCCATGGCCCTAAGCCAAAGCGCAGGCATTTTTCTATTCTGGTTGGATCCACACAATTTGGTGATTACTATATAAACGTCTTGTATTGCTCATGCTGCAGCACCAATTCCGTTTACTCATCATGATTCACTAGAGACACTAACTTCCTTCAAGTGACATGTAATGGCTTCTCCGTCACCCTCAATGTGGCCTTTTACACTTGGAATCCAATGTAAGTTACTTGAGAGTTTCCACTTTTTTAAGTAAGCATTGCCTTCCCTTCCACATGAAGGAAAACGAAGACTTGGAAGGGGAAAAAGTGCTCTAACTTAGATGGTTTTGCCATGTTGCCCAGGCTGGTCTCAAATCCCTGGGCTCAAGCAATCCACCCACCTCAGCCTCCCAAAGCGCTGGTATTATAGGCGTAAGACACCACGCTAGCCAACAAGGCACTTTCACGCAAATCTCACTTCACTCTCAAAAAGCCATAAAAAATGCCACTGCCATCCTCACGCGATTAAAAGAGGAGGAGGAGAAGGAAAAAGAAGAGAAGGAGGAGGAGGAGGAGAACAGCAGCTTAACAGTTAAAACATCCACCTAGCACATACAACCACCACTTCTAACCACCCAACCCCACTGTCCGGCTCCTGGAGATATAAACAAAAATGGTTTCTTCCCTAAAGGAATTCAAAGACCAGATAAAGTGGCAAGGTGAAAAGAAGTAACTGCAGAATGCCAGATAAATATGTGCTCAGCCTGGCCTTCACAAGAGAGGCCAGCAGCTGGTAGAAAGGAGACCTTTTATTCAATCCCTCTACAGGTCCTGCAAGCTCTGCCTTCACAGTACACCTAGAGTCTAACTGTTCACCCTCACTCAAGCCACCATCAGCTCCCACCTAAGAGATCTGCAACAATGAGGTCTCCTGATTCCACTCCTGCCTCTGCAGTCCACCCTCCAAATAGCAGCCAGAGGGACCTTATTTCAGACTTCTCTTTTTCCTAAGCCCGGCTACTATGTTCATGTGTTCTCATTGTTCAGCCAAGCTGTTGGACACAGGGGTGGGAACATCACACACCAGGGCCTGTTGGGGGGGTGGAGGGCAAGGGTAACTCAAACATTAGGACAAATACCTAATGCATGCGGGACTTAAAACCTAGGTGATGGGTTGATGGGTGCAGCAAACCACCATGGCATATGTATATCTATGTAACAAGCCTGCATGTTCTGCACATGTATCCCAGAATTTAAACTATTAAAAAAAAAAAAAAAGAGGCCAGTTGTGGTGGCTCATGCCTGTAATCCCAGCCCTTTGGGAGACTGAAACAGGTTGATCATCTGAGGTCAAGAGTTTAAAACCAGCCTGCCCAACATGGTGAAACCCCGTCTCTACAAAAATATAAAAATTAGCTGGGCATGGTGGCAGGTGCCTATAATCCCAGCTACTCAGGAGGCTGAGGCAGGAAGATTGCTTGAACCTGGGAAGTAGAGGTTGCAGTGAGCTGAGATCATACCATTGCACTCCAGCCTGGGACACAGAGTGAGACTCCATCTCAAAAAAAAAAAAGAGAAATAAATCACATCATGTCACTCCCCTGCATAAAGCTCTCCAGCAGCTTTCCATCACACAGAGAAAAAACCCAAACCCTTCAGCATGGCCTACAAGACCCCACGTCATCTGATTCCTGCCTCTACCTCCAACCTCATTTTCCACCATCCTTCCCTCACCCATCCACTCCTGCCCACCTGGCTTCCTTGCTTTTCCTAATTACACCAAGCTGTTACCTCTCCCTGGAATGCTCTTTCCCAAAATATTTCCACTGTTCACCTCTCACTTCTTCCAGACTCTTCTCAAACATCCCCTCATCAGAGTCCATCTGTCACCACCCTACCTAAAGGAACTACAGACATGCCCCACCCATCCCCCAAACGTTCCAGCCCCTTGCCTGCTTTTCTGCCTCATAGAATTTATTAGTTCACAGTTATTGTTGCTTATTTGTTTACTGCCCTTCTGCCTCGTAAGAATGAAAGCTTCATGG
Source organism: Saimiri boliviensis (assembly GCF_048565385.1). Classification (NCBI taxonomy): domain Eukaryota; kingdom Metazoa; phylum Chordata; class Mammalia; order Primates; family Cebidae; genus Saimiri; species Saimiri boliviensis. Next base: position 22,102,761 of record NC_133468.1, read on the forward strand.
GAGTGGGTACTTGAACCAGAAGAATGCCTGGCACAGCATAGATCAGTTTCTCGATGTTTTTTTCATTATCATCCTTCTAAGGAAACTTTTCAGACTTTTCTTTTTCCTAATCCCCCTCTACTATGAAATGTTAACACTACAGATATACTATATGTATGTTTGTGCTTTACACATAAAGAGAGTAAGAGGAGGTTTTTTTCACCCCTTAAGGGCCAGTTTTCACACTCTTCGAAGGGAGGCATATCTCCCCCAAGGAAGGAATCGGTGCTTGATAAAAATTTGTTGAATGGATAAAACTCCTGAGGAGAGCAGCATGCTCTGAAAGACAGACGTTGTTCAAGGTATAAAGTTCAGCTGGGGAAATTCCAAGCCTCCTCCCCACTCAACCCTCCAATCTTTGTAGTGTGAGTACATCCTGTCATGCTGTGTCTGGTGACTATCCGGTATTTTTCTAATGCAGATTTTCAGCTTTAAAACAAAACAAAACCCAGCCAGGTGCGGTGGCTCATGCCTGTAATCCCAGCACTTTGGGAGACCAAGGCAGGCAGACCATGAGGTCAGGAGTTCGAGACCAGCCCTTGAAAGTCCCCGTCTTAATCTTGTTTTGTATCCCAGTTCCCACTGCTATTTTGGATCCTTAAATTCACTCTTCCTTCACCCTCATCCCCAGGCATGCTTTAAAACCCAGATAAGACCCCCTCCATTCATACAGTTTATTCTTTCCTTCACCCTATAATCTGCACTGAGTTCCTATGTGATCCAGGTGCTAGAGATGAAAAGATGATGATCATCCCATCCCTGCCCTCTGGAAGCTTACCAGTGTGTGAGGGTAGACAAACAGGATGCTAAGTTCAACATACCAAGCACTCCAGGAGAAGCAACGAAATGCTCTGAAAGGACAACTGCACCACCCCAGTAGAGCCTCTCCTTGCTCATCCATTCACCCATCACTGACTGACAGAGCACCTGCTGTGTGTGTCGCTCCTGTGCTAGATGCTGGTGTTGCAGCACAGACAGGACCAGCATGATCCATGGAGATCATCACACAGGAGAGGCTGAAATCTCACTGATAATCACAAAAAAAAGTTAATCCAAATGCGATAAAAGCTCAAGATTCTGTGAAGCACCTGGTAGTTGGAAAGAAATGACATTTAAGGAGAAACCTTAAAGAATAAGTAGACAGCGGTCTGTTGAAGACCAGGTAAAAGGGAATCCCAGATGCACGGAACAGAATGACCAAACAGTTACAGGATGTGACCAGCACGCTGGTGGGGATGGAGACGGACCCCTCTGCTGAGGTCAATAACGAGACTAGGGATGGCATGAGGAGAGGGAGCCCCAGGCAGGCAAGAACCAATTCATGTTGGCCTTGCTGAGAAATTTGGAGTTGACCTTAAATGAAGACAGAGGAAATGGAAGAAATGTGATCCAGGTTGCATGTTTTTGAATATTCTGGTCGAATGTGGAAAACAGCTGGAAGGAGAGTAAGAAATCGTCCCACACATCTGTCATCCAATCACACAATTTAACATGTGATCCTGCGGGGTCTTGCACCCATTAGTGAAAATCTTGTGAGACTGTGAAATTCTCAAAGGCAGAGATCACATTTTCCGCCTCTTCTAACCTCATCCCATGGCAGCAGTGCATGGTACGTGGTAGACAATTAGAAAACACTTATGGAGTCATTATTTTATAATAACAAATTTCATGCTTTTATTATGATTAGCCACTCCTTCTCTCTGCCCTCTGAAAGCTCCCCTCCCATCCTCAGTCATTTTCCCCTCTTTCCCATCCTCTGACTGACTGACACACTCTGTTTCGAAAGCCACAGTATCTTTCAGATAACCTCCCATAATCTCCCAGTCCCTGCATTGCATGGAAAGCTGGATATCACGCAGGTGACGATCTGAATGGCGAGCCATTGGTCCCCTTGCTGTCCCTAACCCCCCACCTGTCCCTGGTCACCCAGGCCCTCAAAACTCCAGTTCTTCAGAGTCTGTATCTCCAGTGTGGCACTCATTTGTTCCTATGCCGCTGAAGCAGCCGAGCCAAAATCAACTTAAACGGCACAGCCGGAGCCATTCCTCAGCCAGAATGGGGAACAAGACACAGCAACGCAGCAAAGTCATTGCCTCCTGTTTACCAGGACATACTTTGTGGTATGAGCCATTTTATCAACTTCACGAGATTTGCAGTCAGAAAACATGAAAACTAAAGAGCAATATGAAGGTCTTTTAACCACCGAGCATCTACATTTGTCAACATGACTGCTCTATCCATTATGATCATTTCCCCAGTGCACAGCCCAGGAAAATTGTAGTTGCTTTAGATCAATAAAAAACTGAATTCTCTTTTAAGACAGAGTCCTGTTGTGCAACTCTGTTGGGCAAATGCATAACTTGTCCTATGAAAAGAAATCCCATACCTCATTTGGTCATGGTGCATTGTGACAGAGAAACTATTGGCTTCCATTTCCAAGAATTCGCCCCCTTTCCTTTTACGTATTTTTCCTGCCATATAAGGGAAAATTATAAAGGAACACAAAAGTTGTTATAAATATGACTTTGCCAGCTCTCACCCGAAAAAAAAAAAAATACTAGTGTGGTACTTCACTCTTGCTATACAGAGTTAGAATAAAGGAACTGGTTTTCAATATGAGAGACTTTAAGAGAGACCTACCTAGCCGGGCGCGGTGGCTCAAGCCTGTAATCCCAGCACTTTGGGAGGCCGAGGCGGGTGGATCACGAGGTCGAGAGATCGAGACCAACCTGGTCAACATGGTGAAACCCCGTCTCTACTAAAAATACAAAAAATTAGCTGGGCATGGTGGTGCGTGCCTATAATCCCAGCTACTCAGGAGGCTGAGGCAGGAGAATTGCCTGAACCCAGGAGGCGGAGGTTGCGGTGAGCCGAGATCGCACCATTGCACTCCAGCCTGGGTAACAAGAGCGAAACTCCGTCTCAAAAAAAAAAAAAAAAAAAAAAAAAAAAAAAAAAAGAGAGACCTACCTAATATAAGTTTACAGATTTGATATCCATTCAAAGCTAAATTAATCCTGGTCTTTCAGTTCATTCTCAAAAGGTGTAAAGGAAATATACCCAAATTGCTTTATATGCTAGCTATAAAAAAAAATTATGTAATACCTAATGTAGTACTTTATTTTTAAAAAAAAAAATTTTAAATAGTCTGCATAATTATCTCATTTAGATCTCTGCACTGCCTTAGGAGGAAAGCTGCAGCAAGCCTGGAAATACTTTTGGGTCAACAAATTTTTGCCAAGAAGAAGCTATAAGATGATCTTCCAGTATTGAACTTTCCTATCCCTTTCCATAAAACAAATTCCCCTTATAACCCAGAGGTGAGTTCCTGCAAGGTGAAAAGAAATGCTACTAAACACAAATAGCCAAACAAATAATTGCCCATGCACCTTGTGCTGGGCACTTCTAGGCTCTGGGGCCCAGTCGGCTGGGAGTCAGATGCCTAACGCAAAACATGCTTAAAGTCGCAGAAACTGATAGCTAGATTCACTAAGCAGAAACAGGCAATACATTTCTCTCAGGTCTTCCAACCTATACATTTCCAACTTGGTAACTGCTTTCTATCTGGGGTTGGAGAGAATATTCTAAGTTCCACATCCCTGTTTCCGTGGTCTGGACATTCTGTCTCTATGTGAATGAGCCCTGCCTATGTCTGAGGTCCATTCCCCTTGTAGCTTTTAAGGTACCAGTCTCTGGGTCTCCCTCCGTAAAGGTCACCACCTCCCAAAGAGCTTCTCCAATTCCCTCCCCACTCCACAGCCTTAGATGCTTACCTCTGTGGAAACAACCCTCTCCTTCCAATCTCCAGGAAATAAACTCTTCGGCAGCCCAAAATGTCTTATTTGATCTGGATGTGTCCTCTATCGTTACAATGCCTGGTTCATGGGAGGGATTCAAATGAATAATAACAGTTATCATCATAGTTAAGATATATTAAATGCTTATTACATGTTAGGCTAAAAGAATTCTTTCACTAAAAATTCAGAATAAAACTGTGAGGTTTATTTATTATTTATTATGAATATTTAGTGATGATTGATTATAAAATGATCATAAATTGATTGATTATAAAGTGATGTTGACTGTAAAATGATCACCATCATTTTATAAATGAGAAAAATTGGGCTCAGAAAGGTTCAGCAGCTTGCCCAGGGCAACACACCTAGCAAGTTAAGAAACTAGGTTTTCAGCTTAATCATTCTGCCTCCAGAACCCAGGCTTCCAACTACTCTGCCATACTAAGTGAATTAAGTGAGCATCACCAAGTTATTAATCTAATGAGCCTGACTCTAGTCCCCACTGCTCAGGCCAAGGCACTTCCTTCTCTTCGTCAAACCAAGAGCTGGTTTCACTGGAAGAAGGAATTGAGCCTTTAGGACAAAGGTAGAGACAGCCCATGTCTGCTATCCTCAACCAGCTCTTATGCATTAGAAATAATCATCCCCAGGAGAAAGGCTCCCAGGCAAGCTTAATAACAAACATAATGGTTTTACAATAGCTGCTGCAGCTGGGCGCAGTGGCTCAAGCCTGTAATCCCAGCACTTTGGGAGGCTGAGGCGGGCAGACCACAAGGTCAAGAGATCAAGACCATGCTGGTCAACATGGTAAAACCCCATCAGTATTAAAAATACAAAAAATTAGCGGGGCATGGTGGCGTGTGCCTGTAATCCCAGCTACTAGGGAGGCTGAGGCAGAAGAATTGCCTGAACCCAGGAGGCGGAGGTTGTGATGAGCCGAGATCACGCCATTGCACTCCAGCCTGGGTAACAAGAGCGAAACTCCATCTCAAAAAAAAAAAAAAAAAAAAAGAATCACAGAGTACAATAGCTGCTGCTTCAAAAAGCAAAACAGAAGAAAAATATTCTGGGTGACTAAGTAACATGAATTGCTCGAAGACAAATCTTCATCCGTCCCCCTCTGAATTGCAAGATGATGGTGTGTTTTAACAGTAAATGAACACTGCGTTCCCAAAGCCATTAAGTTAATGAATCAAGTAAATCCTCAGTCTTCTCCTTAACCAGATTTTTATCTCCCACTGTCATTACCATCTTGCTCAGAAAATCATTTCTGGGCCTTTCTCCTGCTCCAAAGAGCTGGATTGTCACTTAAAGGCCTGTAAACTAACTGGAATTACTGTTCCGCAGCTGCAAATAAAATTCACACACAGTCAGATGAGTTTATCATGGGAGCTGATTAATTAGCAGTTACAGAGCCCTAAAAATAGAGTTCCATTTCATTAACATAGACATATAATGTTTTGGTGCATATTGTTGTGATTTAAACATATTTGTTCCACTGTGGAGAAGATACGAAGGTGTAGGGAAAATGGAAAGTCTATGGGATAATCAGGAGTGAGATCAAATATAAAGGATTTTTTAAATAATGTAACAGTTAATACTGAGCTCAGGTCTTGTCTACCAGAGTCTGTTCTGAACATTTCGTGTGATTAATTAGCTCATTTGGCCCTCATGACCATCCTAGGAGATAGGAACCTCTATTGTCAGCATTTTACACAGGAGGAAATTGTAAACCAAAAACAAGATTTGAAGGCCCTCCCCGACAACCATCTGAATGGACTTCCTCCTTAGCCAAGGCTCTTTTAAAATGTAACCTGAGAGACTGTTTCAGGCCATGATGAGAAGTGGGTCAAACATGCCTCATTCTATCACTCCAGCATTAGCATCAACACAGACTTTAAGTCTGATGAGAAATATCTTACTGGCTGGGCACCATGGCTCATGCCTGTAATCCCAGCACGTTTGGAGGCTGAGGTGGGCAGATCAGCTGAGGTCAGGAGTTCGAGACCAGCCTGGGCAACATGGTGAAATTCCATCTCTACTAAAAATACAAAAATGAGCCATGTGTGGTGGCACCTGCCTGTAGTCCCAGCTACTCGGGGGCGGAGGCAGGAGAATCGCTTGAACCCGGGAGGTGGAGGCTGCAGTCAGCCAAGATCGTGCCACTGCACTCCAGCCTGGGAAATAGAGCAAGACTCAGCCTCAAAAAAAAAAAAAAAAAAAAAAGTTTTACAACCTATTCTCTCTAAACCCTAGTACTTAAAGGCTTCCTCTCCAAATAAGAACTTGGGTGTCCACAATCCTTCATCTTAACCCAGCCATTACTTTCTGTTGATCCCAGGTCTTTAGAAAAACTCAACTGTCAAACAGAAAATGTTTAAATTTACCTATAGCCTGGAAGCCCCCAACTCTGAGTTGCCCCCACTTTCTGGACCAAACCAATGTATTTTTTAAATGTATTTGACTGATGTCTCATGCCTCCCAAAAATTTATAAAATCAGTATAAACCTGGGCTACCTCAGCACATGTTCTCGGGACCTCCTGAGGGCGGTGTCACAGGCCATGGTCACTCATATTTGGCTCAGAATAAATCTCTTCAAATATTTTACAGAGTTTGGCTATTTTTTGTTGACAAAATGAAGGCACACGGTTATTAAACAGTAGAGCCAAGGTTAACACTCAGATAGGCTGGCTCCAGAGCAATGGTTCTCAACTGGAGAGGCAGGGGGGGTAGGAGGGAAGGCTTAACTTTCCTAGGAATATTTGCAGTGTCTGAAAATATTTTTGATTGCCATGAGTTGGTTGTCATTTCGAGGTGTCACGAATTGGGGGGCATCTAGCAGGTTGAGGCCAGAGATGCTGATAAACATCTTACAATGTACAGGTCAGCACCCCACAATAGCAAAGAACTTTTAGTCCCTATATGTTAATAGTACTGAGGTGAAGAAACCCTACTCCAAAGCCTGTTCCTTGCTATTGTGTCCAAAACTCGTGCCCAGAGAGCATCTCCCTTCCCTATGTAGCAGCTGTGTTACTTCTTGGCAGGTTACCTCAGCAGCAACAACTACAGAGTTGATATTATTTCACTTGCCTGAAGGCTGAATTTGACCTCTTAAAAGCTCTGTGAGATCTCAGACTTCCTAGCAAAAGCTATGAAATCTCTAGAAATAATAATTAAACATGTGACATTGGAGCAGAAATAGCAAATCACCAATAGAATAAAAATGAGATTGTAGAAAGTTGTCTGTATACATGCTGGAATTGAGGACCAGGTAAAAATACCCTTTCAAAGCACAGGAACAAATCAAAAAGCAGGAGAGCAGAGTGTACGAGAACTCTCTGTACTGTCTATGCAATGCTTCTATAAATCTAAAACTATCCTAAAGCTAAAATTTTATTTAAAAAAAAAAAAAAAGTAGAGGAAAAACTAGTACCTAAAGAGGAAAACATGAACATCAGATCCGGCTTACCTCATACACAAAAATATACTTCAGATGGATGATGAAGCTAAATGCAAATAATGTGACAGCCACAAAAACTATAGAAGTTTCAAAAGCAAATATAAAAGTAAATCTTTACAATCTTCACTTGAGGTCATCCTTTCTCAACGAGACATAAAAACCACTGCAAAAAAGACTGACAGGTTTGAGACGATCTGTGTGGCAATGTAATTGCACATTGGAGCAGCAAATAAGATCAGTTCAGTAAAGAAGTTACCAGAGTTGTTTCTGCAGCTTTTCTCCGGGAGATAATCCAGAGCCAAAGCTTTGAATCCCGAGTTACAGAAGTCAAAGCGAAAGGCCCTTGGGGGAATACCCATTTGGCATTCCTCTCTAATTAGCTTTGGAATTAACAGGGAAATTTCCCTTCCTTCTCTCTGTTCCTGGTGTCCCCAGTTAAAGGACATCTCTGGCAAGCTGATGGATGTTATTGGGACATAGGTGTGACCCTAAAGCCTAATTCTGGGTTTGGCTAGAACAACTGGCTCTTTTCTTATTATTTTAATGTCTGAACTGATACGGGTGACATTTCCTCCAGCAGTGGGGGCAGATGGTAATGACGACTGTAGGCCAAGTGACTGCTGATTCCTACACGCCAGGATTACCCCAAAATGGCGGCACTACATGACTCCCTCCAGTACCCCAAGAGACAAAGCTAGAGAAAATGTTCAGCTCCACATCAAAACTCTGAAATGAACTTCCCCTGAGATGTGCAGAGTTTTATGCCCAAACTTCCAAAAAATATTAAAACTCCAAGATGACCATTTTTTTACCATGAACTTGTACGCTCTTATATATATATATATATATACACACACACACACACACACACACACACACACAAACCATGATTCAGCAATGAACTTGTGTTCTTATCTCCAACAAGGAATGTATCTAAATAGTCATATCCTTAAGGATGTAAGTTTTTAGCAGAGTCAGGAACGTAGGAAAGAACTATACAGAGCGGTAGACAGGCCTCAGCCACCCCTTCCACCCCTTTGATGGTATATCCATACATTTGCATTGTCCTATTATCTTGTCTTCGAAAATCAAAGGACCTTTCTAAGATCTCAGAGAAAGAGTAACAAATAGTATGTAAGATATCATATCAGAGTCAGTCTGGCATGGAAAAAATCAGATGTGAGTCCCGACTGGACAGTGGAGCCTTAGAGAGATCATTTGATCTCTTCGAGTTTCCATTTCCTTAGCAGTGAAATGGATTCAATTCATTCATTTACCAAATATTTAATAAGTTCCCATTATGTGTTTAGGGACAATTCTACTATTTCTACTAACCTTACAAATTTAATGAAATAATTACATGAAATGACAAATTAAAATGTGTTACAAAGTGTAAGTCATAAAAATAATTCCTAAGTTATTGTTAAAAATAAAGGTTTTCTCTTGTTATTAAATAAGACTGAAGCCCAGAACAAAATAAGGACTTTCGCCAGACTGTAGAACGACTGAAAGGAGGAATCACTGTTGCAGCTCAAAAAGTGCCCAAAAGCTGGCTTTTAGGAACCACACCCAAAACTATAGATTTGACAGCCAAGGAAAACAAATATTTACCACAGGTTGAGCCCAAATACCTCCACTGAGAGCCTAAGACTACACAGACCTGAAGCAGTGAATGCATCTGATTCCCACTGAGCCTTTGGAGAAGGTGGGACTCTAGGAATTCGGAGACCAGAAGAGGCCCCAGGAAGGCATCACCAGGGGCCATCCAGTCAGCTCCTCACCCCATCTCAGGCCTGGCCTCATGGAATCCTGAAGATGGAACACCACCCGCTCCACAAGCTAACAGTGCAACAACTCCAAACACCCTGCATGACCCCCAGAGTCCACCAAAGTCCACCTTCTCTCTCTCAAAGAGCTGCTTACACTGCTGCTTTTCTGTTCCAAGGAGTATTATGTATAAGGACGGCAATATGATTTTAAAAACAGTAACAAAACAAAAAGAAGCCAGTTCTGTCCAAAAACCCATTGTTAATAACGGGGATAAAATGTCAGCAGAATGCTACCCTCAGAAGGGTTTGGGTCAAAATCAAAGCAGAACCAGGGCATACAAATGAAATAACGGACACTGTATATCGGGAGGCCGAGGCAGGAGGATCACCTGGGGTCAGGGGTTCGAGACCAGCCTGGCCAACATGGCGAAACCCCATCTCTACTAAAAATACAAAAATTAGCTGAGTGTAGTGGTGTGAATCTGTAATCCCAGCTACTCTCAAGGCTGAGGCACGAGAATTGCTTGGATCCAGGAGGCGGAGGTTGCAGTAAGCCGAGATCACGCCACTGCACTCCGGCCTGGGAAACAGAGCAAGACTCCATCTCAAAAAAGAAAGAAAAGAAAAGAAATAAAGGACACAATGTGAAGGTCCTAAATGACAAGAAAATACAGTAATACAATAATTAAACCCATCAAGGCATCAAGAAAGAAAAGTGACACTGTTTGCCAATTAATATACAGGTCAGGTTCAGTGTGTAAAAAAGATTCTTTAAAAAAATAGAAAACATGTTCAGCTCCACATCAAAACTCTGAAATTAACTGAAGACAGGATTGAGATAAAGACAGGATTGAGATAAAGAATAGGAACACAATAAACAAAAAGTAATAGCCATAATCCCCCAGCCCGGAATTCTAAGCGAACCATATTTACTGTGCAATATTTTCATGCTGGTGTCACTGCAATAAAGTTTATGACTTGCTAAATAGAGACCACGGTCTACGACTCCAGGATTTAAAGTATATTATTTTATCATCCATAGAGATTCTAAACTACTTCCTGGCCCCGCTCTATCCCACCCCACCCTGAAAATAACAAAAGGTTAAAAATATGTCCCTTTTGGAAATGAAGCCGCATCTTTACTAAAGCACTGGAAATCTCTCCAAGTCACTGACATTTTTATATTTCTAGACCATGACAAAAGTCTCACCTACTTTAATTCTAATGTCATTTCAATATGCCTTAAACATCTTGATTATATCTTTAATGTGTCATTTACTTTGCAATAATCCACTGTACAAAAGCCTGCTGCCTCTCAGACAGAAGATAAGTACATAATAAATCAGCTTGCAATGATTATTTTTTCCCAGCTCATACTCACAGCGAGCTCTTAACATTTCATTTTATTTCATCATTTCCAATTCAGCTGCCGTTCTCCCCCTCCTCATTGTGCTACTGTCTCCTGTCCATCCTGCCCATCCCTTTGGTATGGCTTCCGCCCCAGGCTGCTGCCATCCAGGGAAGGAAGAGCGGTCAAGCATCTTGGAGAAAGAGCATCTTTCTGGAGAAAGACTCTTATTCGCTGGGGTAGGGGAAGGCAGCTAAGGCCTATTTGCATATGCTTTTATTCCATTTCCACACCCTGCACGCTAACCCTCTCTGGAAAGTCCCTTCTAGATCCCTCGGCACAGCGAGGGAGGAAGAGGCTGGGCCAGAATGGAAGGTTCCAGCCTGGCAGTGTCAGCTTCTCTCCAGGGGGGAGGGCTGAAGGGGAAGCTTCCCCCTCCCCCTTCATGCCCACAGGGTCCGGTCCTCCGGGTAGGGGACCCTCTTGCAGCACGTGTCGAGCAGGCTGCTGATTTGGCCTGCGCGCTCTAGAGCGTTCTGTGCAGGATGCGCCTGCTCCCCTGCAACCTCCCCCGAGGAAGTTCTGGTCAGGCGCTGGGTCCCCAGGCTTCCTGTCTGTACTCTCCGCAGCCCCGCGGGGAAATCCCAAGAGCTTTATCGGCTGCCCAATGAGCCTGTTGACTTTTCAAGTGCGCACAGGCTGAGTTTCAGCCAAAACCTCAATTTAAACGTTAACCAAAAATAAATAAATAACATGTGTGCAGGCATTGAAAAAGAGAGAATCTGCCTTTGGGGTGAAGATCAGGCAGAAAGCTCCCTTTTTTCATTGCTGCAGATACACAAGGCCTGGATTTACTCAGGCTTTGAACAAAGGGATTCTCTGAACTGTAAACTGACCGCTTGAAGTGAGCAACAACCTGGCAGGCGGAACACTCAGAAATCTTCCCAAGCACCTTTCTCTGGAAATGTAAACATTCAAGGCAGTCCTGTGTGTCGGCTAAAGAGAACAGTCATAGCTAAATTTTAATGGGCGCCTACTAGGCACCAGGCACTCTGCTAATGTATCACGTGCATCGTCTTCCCTAACCCCACAGCAATCCTAGCAGGTAGCCAGAATGATTATCTCCATTTTATGATCCCCATTTTACTGATAGGAGAATTTTATCTCTGGTGAGGTTAGGGGCACTTGCCTAAGTTCACACAATTAGTCAGTGTTTCCACGGGTGCCCTTAGCTGCTCCTTTTCCCAAACTGGAAAGAACTTACAAGGCCCTTGGCATGTGCAGCTGCAAATTCAAATTCCCAGGCAAGAAAAATACAGCTTCCTTTCCTTAGTCATGTGCTCATGGAAGGAAAAAGACCAGTTCAAAGAATTTTGCTTCCAAGCAGATGTAGTGACCTTCCTCACCTCCCCTGAAGGTATTTGTTGCTTATCTTGCTGGGCTCCCAAAAGGTTTGTTTGAACTTCTATTATAGATAAAGTTTTTAAAAAGCAAATATTTATGGAGCACTTATACACCAGACACTGTTCATACAAACATGTTCTTATTTAATCCTCCTAAGAACCCTACAAAGCAGATATTGTTATTAACCTTGGATTAGAAATGAGAAAACCAAGGTTCTAAGAGAGTCAAAACTTGCCAGAGTTCACATAGCTAGAAAATGTCAGAGCCAGGATTTGACGTGAGGTTTGCTGTCCCCAAATCTCTCAACCTCCTGCACTGCATTACTCTGCCTCTCAAAGGGTCCACATCAAAACTATTTCCTTGTGTGAGATTCTCTTCCATTAGAAGGGGGCTCCTTTATGACCCCTGAGGGTTGTCAGTATAGTTTTCCAGAAAAAGGAAAGTGGATGCTTGGAGCCAGAATTTAAATAGCTAGATACTGCCAGCTGTAAGCACCTCCATCCGCTGCCTTTGCCTCAGGAGGAGTAGACTCTAAAATCTTGAGGCAGGCTTTCAGGGATGATATATGAATTCAGCCTCGTTCTTTCATAACCTAAATGTGTATCATTTTTGTTTTTGTTGGGGGGTAGGGTGGCAGAGAGTTTAAACATCATATATAGAACTTATATTCCATGCCAGGTAAAGTGCTATGTACTTTACCACCATTGCATCATGCAATGCTTATAAGATGGGTATTAGTCTCCATTTGACAGACAAAAATCCAGAAGACAGACACTCAGGGAAATTAAATAAATTCCTAGAGTTAAAAGTTAGTAAAGTATGTCTGGCACAATGGCTCATGCCTGTCTGTAATCCCAGAACTTTGGGAGGCCAAGGCAGGCAGCTGACCTGAGGTCAGGAGTTTGAGACCACCCTGGCCAACATGGTAAAACCCCCATCTCTAGCAGAAGTACAAAAATTAACCAGGCATGGTGGCAGGTATCTATAATCCCAACTACTTAGAAGACTGAGGCAGGAGAATCACTTGAACCCAGAAGCGGGAGGTTGCAGTGAGCCGAGATCGCGCCTTTGCACTCCAGCCTGGGTAACAAGAGGGAGACTCGGTCTAAAAAAAAGGTTCGTAAAGAGATGCTGGAAGGAGAGGAACTGTGGAAGGACTGTGAATCTTCTTTGGTGTCTTACCCAGTTTGGAGTTTCAGTCCAGCTAAATGTTATGCTACATTTCTTATAGGTACTCATAAATGCAAAAATTAATTAAATTACTGGGTTGGAGCTGTTGTCTACTCTTACTTAGGAAGCAATCTTCAATGTTGTTATGAAGACATTTTGAGACCTGCATTGTTTTTACTTTAATTCCAAGCAGCAGCATCCTTCCTTTGAATGCCACACTCCCTCTCCGTCTCCACCACAGAATTTGACATTTCAAAATGCACCTATATGGCCTATCCTTAATTCTGCACAGTAATGCCACACCATTTATGTAAGGCACTTGAGCCTCTGTAAATTTTGGTATCCATGAGATGATCCTGCAACAATCCCCCTCGGATACCAGGGGACTACTGTACTATGTTCACTGAAACTTGCATGTGTCCGAACCATGTCCTCAATTTGCATAATTGCATGGTGATGTTGATATATGAGTTAAAGCTGATAAAGCTATTCGATGTTATCCTGGGGAAGCATTAAACATTTATTCACTTTAATTTTGTGTTTTCCTTTTGAATTTTGGAGCCAATCAATTTTTTTTTCATGAACCCTGAAAAAGGACGTATGCAGTGTCTAGAGTCCCTTATGTTTTGCCTGGTCCCATGTTTAAGGGATGGTTTTGCTCCATGGTTTACGTTGCACATACAAGGGACTTAAGAATCTTGCTGTTGTTCACCTTAAATGTCACAGTATGGGTTCAAAAGTACAAAAATATAGACTGGGAAAATGACCCTCAAGTATGCCCTGAGTACTATGGGGAAGTCTCCACCTGAATTATTTAGCCCTCAGACTGTCTGATTTGGTAGTAGGAAATTTTGACATATACAGCTATGAAAAATATTGCCAAGTGTCATGACAATGTTTGTGTTTCCAGCCCACTCGGTAGCTGAAATACTTGGGGTTCTTAAATGTAGGAAATCCCCCAAATAGACAGCTGCTGTTGTGCTAAGGATTACAGCTGGCACCTTGATCGGCTGGCTTGCAGTTCAGATGGGGCTCAGACTCAGGATTCAGCTCTCCCTTGTCTCTGCAGGTTCAAGCCTGCTGGACTTCCTCTATCCAAAAAATAACTCTTATGTAACCAAATGCCCTTTGGCCCATGAAGGTGCTGCATACCAAGCATCATAATCATTAGACACCCTCCTGGCTGCCACGGCCCACGCTTTCTCCCTCTTTTCATCAGAGCACAAGCCTATCTGGCAGAGACACCTTATACAATGTTTTTGAATTTTCATTTGCGCAGAACTTGTCTCTCTGACCAGTTTAAATACCTGTAAAGGCAACAAGAAATCATCAGAAAGCTGGGCTTTAGACTCTAGCTGAGAAAAACTAACTTAACCTCTCTAAGCCATTATTCTAATAAAATCAGAAGTTGTGTATACCTGACAGGGTTGCATTAAACATTACGTTTATTTTACAAGCCAGTAAGGTGCCAAACGTAATGCGTGATCCATAGCAGGCCCAGGAAATGACAGAGCAAAGAGATTAGCTACTAAGATCTTTGTTGTATTTCACACGAGGGCCTTCCCCAAGCTGGACATCCATCTACAGCACTATCTACAGCATCATGCCAGGGAAAGAGATCACATTACCCTGCCAATATCAATATGCAGAAAAACAATAATGATACCAGTCGTGTTCCAGCATTCTGAGAGTCTGCTTCTGAAACTGAAAATGTCTAAATGGGACATCTCTGCATAGCTAGAGGTGGAAACAAATGAACCGGGCCTAAAAGAGAAGCATAGCATCCTCTCCTTCAGAAGCACACAAGAGCTGCAGTGTTGATGATGGCACACAGGGGCGCCATGAGTTGCTCTTTATACTAACATTGCAGACTGCCATACCTGGGAGGTGAACAGAGGAAAGGCAGGTGTGACCTACCCAAGGGAACACATCCTGACCCCGCAGACTAAGGAAGTCATTGATAATGTGGGCAAAGATTTAGCCAAACAATGTTCCTGAGTAGAGCTGCTTTAATATCAAACTATTAGCAACAAATTTAATTGTCCAAAACAGGGAATTGGTTAAATTACGGCACATCTACAAAATAAGCACATTTACTCTATTTTAAATGATGCTAAAAAATACTTAACTTTTTGTAATCTTCTAGCTGTCTTTTAAAAGGGAAAATAATGCTATAAAATGCTTGTTGTTGTCATCTAATATCTGTGAGAAAAGCAAAATAGCACATCAGAAAGATAAGAGGAAGATGAGACCATGTGAGATCTTTCTTACCTTTTCTCATCTCTGCTTTCTACATTTAAAAAAAATCAAGGCCAGGCGTGGTGTCTCACGCCTGTAATCCCAGCGCTTTGGGAGGCCAAGGCAGGCGGATCACTCAAAGTCAGGAGTTTGAGACCAGCCTGGCCAACATGGCAAAACCCCACCTTTACTAAAAATACAAAAATTAACCAGGCGTGGTGGTTGGCACCTGTAATCTCAAGTACTCAGGAGGCTGAGGCAGGAGAATCACTTGAACCCAGGAGGCAGAGGTTGCAGTGAGCTGAAATTGCACCATGGCACTCCACACTCCAGCCTGGGCAACAGAGCAAGACTCCATCTCAAAACAAAACAAAAAAAAAATTATTAAACTTTTATAAAAAGGGGGAAATTGTTTGAAAGATAGATAAAGGAAGAAAGAGAGGTAGGAGGAAATATAAGGGAAGAAAAGGAGATGGGAAAGCAGGGATTCACAAACATCTTCCCACCAACCTGCTTTCCCCTCTACAAACCTTTCTACTCTGCCTCTTCAAAACCTCTTGGGGAAGAAAAACGATGCTAGCCATAGTGCTAGTAAAAGATTACAGACAAAAGGCTAGGAACTAGGAACACAGATCCGATGCACCAACAGATAGCAAATATTTATAAAGCAGAGATAAGTGCAATTTAAGAGTAATTTTCAGCAAAAAGTGGTTGTCTTTCTCATGCATTCCTAAAAGCATGGCAGTATTAAGAAACTACCAAAAAGCTTTCA
Organism: Saimiri boliviensis; assembly: GCF_048565385.1. Classification (NCBI taxonomy): domain Eukaryota; kingdom Metazoa; phylum Chordata; class Mammalia; order Primates; family Cebidae; genus Saimiri; species Saimiri boliviensis. The sequence goes on from NC_133468.1 coordinate 22,118,759, forward strand.
ACCAAGTAGAATGATCTAGAGCAATATGGGAACATCATCTTCTTTCAAAAGCATCTCAAGGGAAATACAGTTTAGAGCAAACAGTATTAGGGAGATGATCATGCAGAGAACAACGACCTGTAGTTTCCAGCCTGAGTCTGGTAAAAACTACGGGACGGTGTTGTGAGCAGAGGTTTGGAGGGTGCAGACTGCTCCCCCGCAATCCCTTCACTTCTGCTTACCGAATGAGTCGCTTACTTGGTCTCTGTCTGCCTCTGTTGCCTCAACCTGGGATAGAAAAAATATTGGTACCTCATATGGCTTCTATTAGGATTAAATGAGTTGGTGCATGTAAAATGTTTAGAGCCATTCCAACGTGTACAAGGTACTCCGTAAATAAACAGTTGATTATTACAGTGGACAGTTATTATGTACTGGCAGCCTAGCATCCATTTCCCTTCCTAATACCATCCCAGATTCAAACCAGTATGAGTCTGTGGCCTGATAGTATCAAGTTGCACAGCAGGAGGTGAGCCAAGTTTCATCTGTATTTACAGCTGCTCCCCATTGCTTCTATTCCCACCTGAGCATCACCTCCTGTCATATCAGCAGTGATATTAAAGTCTCATAGAAGCACCAACCCTACTGTGAACTGCATATGGGAGGGATCTAGTTTGTGTGCTTCTTATGAGAATCTAATGCCTGATGATCTGTCACTGTCTCCCATCACCCCTAGATGGGACCGTCTAGTTGCAGGAAAACAAGCTCAGGGCTCCCACTGATTCTACAATATGGTGAGTTGTATAATTATTTCATTATATATTGTAATGTAATAATAATAGAAATAAATTACCCAATAAATGTAATGCATTTGAATCACCCAGAAATCATCCTCCTGCCCCAGTCCATGGAAAAATTGTCTCCCACAAAGCCAGTCCCTGGTGCCAAAAAGGTTAAGGACCACTGGCTTAAACCATTCTTCTGAAGAGTGATGATTGTTTCAGAAAAGGATCCATGACCCAATTCAGGCCAATAAGACAGAAACAATCAGAGGCTTGTGAATAGTCTCCAGAAGACACCCTCTCTATTCCTCTAGAAAGTGTAGAATAGGAAGACAGGGCCTCACCAGGATTAAGCCTGTGATCCAAGCATCTCAGGGGCTGAGGCAGGATTGGTGCCTGAGCCCAGGGGTTTGAGTCCTGTCTGGGCAACATAGCAAGACCTTGTCTTTAAATAAATAATTTGTTTTAAAAAAGAAGAATATAGAGCCTGCAGCTACCACAGACAATTGGCTACCATAGTGGGAGTCTGGAGCTGCCAGAGAGCCCCAGGTAAAAGTTGAAAATAAAGCCAATACTGAAGAAAGTTCTTGTTGATATCACTGGAGTCCCTTGATCTGGCCTCACTTGAGGCCAGATCTCCTGCTAAACATCTCAGCTATAAAGCAACAATCTGCTATTTAAGCCAGTTAAGTTTGGTCTTTTGTAATTTGCACATAAGAATCCCTAATTGATCACTTTTCTCAGATGAATAATCCTTTGCATTTCTTTCTCTGGAAACTGACTACGTTCCAAGCATTCTCTACATCAATAGAATTTTATGAAATCTAAGTCTCACACTCCCTTTGATTTTCTCTGAAGGAAATGGAAGCAAATTAACCTTCAGCTGCTCTCACTGTCTCCTATTTCAACTATTGCAAACCCCCACCCCAATTTCTAAGGTACCCTGCAAAACCAACCCCATGGCATGAAAAATGGTCCAAGCATTTGGAATAAGAAAAACGTAAAAACTAAGTAAAATGCATAAAACTCTGTGGACTGTATGTGCATGCGTGTGCGTGTGTGTTTTTATCCAGTAACTACCAAGGAAGGGAAGGCAAGAAATGCGATTTGCAATAATATACTTACCCATTTTGATGAAACACCACTACAAAATAAATGTGTCTGTGACTTTTTGATGAGCTACCAGAATGATGGGGCATATTAATCCCACAGCTTTCAGTCACCCCAAAACTTCTGCCAGTGTCTCACATCTGACAGATACCAATACGCACTTGTCGAATTGTCCATCATTTGTACTGTGCCTGCTCAACCACGGCTGCAGCTATTGATTGAGCACCTGCTATCCACCAGGCACTTTGCTAGGCAGTTCACAGCTATTCTCCTAGATAATTTCCTTCAAGGCACATCTGCACGGTAAGTACTGAACTTCCATTCCTATTAATAGAGGAGGAAACAGGGTCAGGTAACTTGCCCAAGGCCAGACAGGTAGAAAACGATGGTGCTAAGATTAGAGCCCTGGCCTAATGTGTAAACATAGACAGTGAATCATACATCACATGAGTGTCAGTAGATGAGCGAAAACGACCATGTGGTTACAAGATGCAAAGGTCAAGAGCAAAGATATTTAAGAGGTGGGAGGCAGTGTGATGTAGAGGGAAAAAATAGGAGCTCACACAGATCTGCTGTGACCAAGCTACATGACCTTAAATGAGACAAAGAATTCATTCAAGCGTTTGTTCACCAAATATTCATCAAGGGTCTACTATGTGAGTCATACTCAGGAAACAGCATTGAACAAAATAAACATGGTCCCTCTTTTCATGGACTTTGCACTCCCATGAAGATCACAGAAATGGAAAGACCCTTTGAGATCACCCTGTCCAGTTCTCCCATTGACAGACAGAAAGACAGAGACCCAGAGAGAGGGAGGGATGTGCCCAAAGTTATACACACAACACGTTGGTTAGTGGCAGAGCTGGACTAAAGCCCAACTCTTCATATGGCCGACTACAACACTTCACAAACGGGAAGAAGGTTAACTGTCTTTCCCTAGCTCCATAGGACTCCCGTGATAACTGAGGTGGAGCCTTTGAAATAAGTAGGGAAGACCTACTATCAGTATTACGAATAAAGATGTCCATGACAGCACTGTCAGAAGGGGTGTGCACTTACACACAGAGACATTGGAAAGAACCCTAAATGTGCTCTAAGTGAGGGACTGTAATCCCAGCACTTTAGGGGGGCCAAGGTGGGCAGACCACAAGGTCAAGAGATTGAGACTATCCTGGCCAACATGGTAAAACCCCGTCTCTACTAAAAACACAAAAACTAACTGGGCACAGTGGTGCATGCCTGTAGTCCCAGCCACTCAGCACTCAGGATGCTGAGGCAGGAGAATTGCTTAAACACGGGAGGTAGAGGTTGCAGTGAGCTGAGATCATGCCATTGCATTCCAGCCTAGTGACAGAGCAAGACTGCATCTCAAAAAGAAAAAAAAAAAAAAGTAAACTATGATACATCAATATAGTGGATGCTTTGCTGCTAAAAAATAATAATAAATGTTAGACTTATTGGCTTGGCCTGCAGAATGGCCATGGTGCTCTGTTAAGCTTGGGGGAAAGCAAGTTGTAGGCCAATGACTATAACATAATCCTGTTTCTTGGTTTTAAGAAAAAAACGTAGATGTGTTTATTTGTTTCATATACTCATCTTTGAACATAGAGAGGTATGAAAAGACATACAACATTGGTTTTTTGAGGGAATAGGATGAGAAGATCAAAGGTCAATTATTAACTTATTTATGTACAAATTTTATCCCAGCACTTTGGGAGGTTAAGGTGGGCAGATCACCTGAGGAGTTCGAGACCAGCCTGGCCAACATGGTGAAACCCTGTCTCTACTAAAAATAAAAAAATTAGCCAGGCACTGTGGCAAGTGACTGTGTTCCCAGCTGCTCAGGAGACTAAGACAGAAGAATCACTTGAACCTCGGAGGCAGAGGTTATATACAATGAGCTGAGATTGCACCACTGCACTGCAGCCTGGGCAACAGAGTGGGACTCCATCTCAAAAAATAATAATAATTTTTAAAAATTAAATTAATTATATTGCTGGGAGCACTGGCTCATGCCTGTAATCCCAGCACTTTCAGCGGCTGAGGCAGAAAGATTTGAGCCCATGAGTCTGTGACCAGGCTGGGCACATGGAGAGACCTCTTCTCTACAAAAAAAAAAAAAAAAAAAAATTTAATTAGCCAAGCACGGTGGTAGGCACCTACAGGTAGTCCTGGTGGTAGTCCCAGCTACACAGAAGGCCAAGACAAAAGAGATCGCTTGAGCTGGAGAGATCGAGGCTACAGTAAGCCATGATCAGACCACTGCACTCCAGCGTGGGTAACAGAGCAATACCCTGTCTGAAAAATAAATGTAAGAATAATTCTTTTTAAGTGGTTTGTGCAAGGTCACACTGGCAGGTGGAAGAATCCACAGCATGGATAAAGCACAGGCAGCCTGATCACAGAGCCATGATCCCATCTATCAAACCATAACTCAAGTTCCACTCAGTCCAGGGGAATTTCTAAAGCAAGTAAAATCCTAGAAAACCACTAATACATGACTATAGTCAACATTCTTCACTTTTATTTTAACATGAACATGCATGGAGCATGGAGAGAATCAGGAGCCTGCTCCAGGCTAATGATGCATCGAGATTTAAGTAATTCACTCAAGGTCACACTGCAGTGCATCATGAAGCCAAGATTTGAATCCAGATTCTCCTGCTTCCTGAGCTTACCCTCAAGCACACACCACACCACCTGTACTTCAATCAGAATGAAGGAAAAATAAATGGGAGGCTCGTATGCATATATAGACCATGGGATTTCCAGGAGTTTCTTTTTTTTCTTCTTTTTTAAAATTTTACTTTAAGTTTCAGGATTCAAGTGCAGAACATGGAGGTTTGTTACGTAAGTATACATGTGCCATGACGGTTTGCTGCACCTGTCAACCCATCATCTAGGTTTTAAGCCTTGCATGCATTAGCTATTTGTCCTAATGCTCTCCTTCCCCTCACCCCCCACCCTCCAACTGGCCCCGGTGTGGGATGTTTCCCCGCCCTGTGTCCATGTGTTTCTCATTGTTCAACTCCACTTATGAGTGACAGCATGCAGCATTTAGTTTTCTGTTCTGACTTCCAGGAGTTTCACTGTCCCCAAGGACTCACAACTGCCACCAAGGCTGCCACCTCCTCTGGAAAGTCTTGATTTAAAAGTTATTTCAACAGGAAGTGTTGCCAGCTCAGATAGTACCTTGATCAATGCAGTGGCTGGAAGCTTTTGCAGCCACATCAAGAGGGCACAAGATAATATCATTGTCAGGCTTGAAATACTATCTAAGAGGTAGCTGATGGTCATCCTCCAAGCTACTAATGTGGCCATCGGCATGTCTCAGTGATGAACAATATCAACCTACATTAGGCCCCTGAGACCCGTTTACTGTTGCTTTCCACGTATCCTGTTAGAACATTGTAAATTATAGTTCCATCTCCAGTGATGTATCCTTCTGGGGCAAGGGGTGGCTGACATTTAACATGCTATTAACTTAGAGCAGGCTTCTAAGTCTCTTGGTGCTGCCTGTTTGCACTTGTAAAATAAAAATGAAGAATTAAGTCTACATGGCCAGGCACGGTGACTCACGCCTGTAATCCCAGCACTTTGGGAGGCCAAGGTGGGAGGATTGCTTGAGACCAACCTCAGCAACATAGGGAGATGCTGTATCTACCAAAAAAATTAAAAATTAGTCAGGCTTGGTGATGTGCACCTGTAGTCCCAGCTAGGGAGGCAGAGGCAAGAGGATCACCTGAGCCCAGGAGGTTCAGGATGCAGTGAGCTGTGATCACACCACTGCACTCCAGACTGGATGATGAAATGAAATCCTGTCTCAAAAAAGAAAAAAAAAAGGCTACATGTATTCATGGGTTGTTGCCTAGGTTCAGGAAACATGTGTTGAGATTACATTAGTTTCTGACAGTTACACGACATCTTCGTGGGTCTCAGTAGAGTTGGCATTTGGGACAAGGGCTGTGAATTCATGCTCAGTTCCTTTCTGAGCACTGAAGCTGGCTGGTCCCAGGGCCCGGGACCCACTGTCCTTTGTGCTGCTTCATTTCTCCCTCCCAGTGCAGGGGCAGGTTAAGCCTGTGCTGAGGCTCCCAGGAACGCAGGGATGCCAAAAAGGAATGTTTCAAAAGCAATAAGGACTTCAACACAAATACCAAGGTGGTTTCCTGTGGGGAAACAACTGATTTTTTTTTAATTTCCTTAGACTACATTTACGGTGTTTGCTTATGGGAGGAGGCACCATAATCTTTCCATATTGATAACCTCCCAATCTGACCCTGTTCTGGAAATGTGGAAGATGTTGACCTCCTCCCTCCAACCCTTTGTTTGAAAAAAATTCTAAAAACCCTCATGCTCCATTTTTTCAAAAAGAGCTGTTGCCCAGAGCTACCTCACAAGGGTCCACATTTACATATAAGGGGATAAAGATCACTTACCATGGGGGCAAAAAAGTATATGCAAGAGTGCTAATATTCCAGCATTTTTGTAAGTTCAAAATGGGAGAAATAATCTAAACGTCCGTCAACACAGTGGTCATTAAATCAATCACAGCACATCCATTCTGTACAACACTAAAGTGAATGTGATAGAGCTGCATGCACGAAAATGAACCATTCTCCAGAAACCATTTCTAAATTTAAGAAAGCAAAATGCAGAGCAATGTATAGTGAGCTCTCATTGGGGTTTTTTCAAAGTAATCTATATTCACGTATGCTGATTTATACATGGAATTTTTCTGGAAAGATAAACAAGAAACTGTTTCCAGCAGTTGCTCCTGGGGCTTAGATTAGGCGGCTTGAATAAAGGGGAATGAAACTTTATTTTCATTCTATACACTCTTGTACTGTTTTTTTCATCATTCATGTGCTGAATTTCTATTTAAAGAAACAAAAGGGCCACATTTATCTACCATGTTATCAATATTAATAATAGAAGATAATGAAAGATCATACTCTGTTAATACCAGTTAGAAAGTATGCATTTATGGCCGGGCGTGGTGGCTCACGCCTGTAATCCCAGCACTTTGGGAGGCCGAGGCGGGTGGATCACGAGGTCAAGAGATCGAGACCATCCTGGTCAACATGGTGAAACCCCATCTCTACTAAAAATACAAAAAATTAGCTGGGCATGGTGACGCGTGCCTGTAGTCCCAGCTACTCAGGAGGCTGAGGCAGGAGAATTGCCTGAACCCAGGAGGCGGAGGTTGTGGTGAGCCGAGATCACGCCATTGCACTCTGGCTGGGGTACCAAGAGCAAAACTCCATCTCAAAAAAAAAAAAGATAGTATGCATTTATTTAAAACACTGATGGAGCATTTATTCTGTGCAAAATGACACGCTGCATAAACTAGCCACGCCAGAGACCTGGCTCCTTCCTTCGGGAGGGCACAGAAGCTACATCGCCAGCTGTGGAAGGAAACAGAGTAGATTCAAGGTGGGCCAAGGACCCAGCACTTCCTTACAGGGTGACTGAGGGAAAATCAGATCACCTCTGTTTCTTTATCCTCAAAATCAGGATATTCAAAGAGCCTACTCTTCCCACCCCCATAGAGCTATTATACAGAATAAAAGAGATAAAGCAGGTGAAATGCTCATCCCTGGCTCTTAGTAAATGGGACAAATGTGACAAGTGTGGGGCATTGTTATGACAGGTATTGTCCTCTATTTGAACTCTGCTTGCTTTCTCAAAATCAGGAACTTCTTCATTTTTGATAATTCACCATTCCTCCCTATCTAAACCTGCTATCTGAACTCAGGAACAAAATAGATTCAGAGAATTAAGATGCTTAGAAGAGAAATCTGAGCTAAGCCTTGAAAGATAAGTAGAACTTCAGTAGGCAGAGGTGGAAAAAGAAGAGAAAACAGAACTTCCTTGATGAGGAAGCAATATGAATTAAGAGAATGCAGCAACTAAATGTATCAGAGGAATGGCCAAGAACCCGGAAAGGGTACTTTCATCATGGGAAACCAGTGGGTCGATCTGGGTAAAGTTTCAAATGCTATAATGAGGAGCTTCTAGAACAAAGTAGATGCTGAAGGTTGAGGAACAATGGAATTTCTTGACCCGCCAAGGAAGTGAGAAGGGCAATGAAAGTGAGAATGGAAATGAAAAGGAACCTGAGTTACCCTAGGATGTGGACCATCTAGGGTTTGGTGACCAGTTGGATGTTTAGCTGGAGAAGGTGAGGAAGAAGTTAAAGACCATCTCCAGACTTCTAGTTAATACAATAAATCCGAGCTTTCCCTGACAGTTGCAGGTGGAAAGGGAGGTACAAGTGAGTTTGTATCATATTATCAAATACAGTTTACTCTTTCATTTTTAATTTGCAACCTGTCAGAAGCCCTGAGCCTGCTTCTCTTTATTTCACTCAATAAATATTTATTGAACACCTATTGTGCATCAACTGCTGTGCTATAAACCAGACATACGACAGTGAAGAAAACACAGTCCTTGATTTCACAGACTATAAAATCAACTTGGGAGTCCAGGCAGGTGAATGGACAATGACAGTCATGCTCAGACAGGAGAATTCATGGGATATTGGGATTTCAAGTAGGGGCACCTATCCCACTTCCTCATGCAAGGAAACCCCAAATTTGGGTTTCCTTGGAAACTCAGGAAGTTATTTCAAAGCTGAGAACAGAAAGGAACTGACAGGAAGTCAGTTTTTAGAAGACAAAGACCGGAAAGAATATTTTTTCAAGCAGAGAGAAAATAGCAAGCACAAGAGCCCTTGAGAGGTGGAGGATCTGCAGAGGTAGAATGTGTCTGGATGGAGGATGGATGAGGAGGAGTGGGCTGAAGTGGGACCAGATCACCACGTAAGGTGTTTGGACCTCATGCAAAGAAGTCACTCGCTGGATATTTCTCAGTGCCAGCGTGAGGTAGCAACCACCCCTGCCCTTACAGTTCCAGTTTGTACACTTGAAAGGATGGCCTCTAGGCGCATGAGCCTGGGAACCTCCCGTAAAGCCTGTGCAGAAGCACGAGGCAAGCCAATGAAGCAGGGCCAAGTTTTGATTTGAAAACGATGACTTTGCTTTTGTATCAGATTTCTAAATCAGGGTTTTTTTATTTCAGCCCCGCCAATGTCATGTGCACTGAGTTCCTCCTTTCACCCCTCTAAAAGAAAAAAAGAAAAAAAACCCTTGTGCAAATATCCACGTGAAGGTGGATATACTGGTATGACAAAGTGGAACATTCTCAAGTACAGAACCTTGTCTGCAGATTTTTCCCATCCTTTCATTTACAATGTTATAGGTCCCAAGGTTCCGTTCTTAAAACCATTGTCTCACCATTAGGACACAGTAAGAGCCAGTTTTCTCTTGTTGTTGGTTCTGATGCTGGTAAATGTTATATATCTTGTCCAAGATCATCTAGCAATTTCCAGGTTTATAAGGGCAAAATAAACCTTGGTTTGCTGTTTCACTACTTACTTCTCCCACTCTCCCCTCCATTTCTTTTCTTTTTCCTTTCCTGTTCTCAGTTGTAAATAATAAAGACTTGTGTGTTTGCCTTAATCAATGGAGATGGGGGAAGACTGTGCTAGGGAAATAATAAGGCAGATACGTACAGGAAACCAAGACCCTCAGTGGGGCATCAGTAGGAACAGAAATATCCCAGAGGTTAGTCTTGGAGACATTGGCCCTCAATCCAAGGAGACCCCCGGGACATGTAGCAGGAGGTCAGTGCCCTTGAGTTTCTGCCTTGAGTCTCTGTGATTCAGCTGTTTTCAGGGAGTTTGAGTCTCCCTCCTCTTTAAATAGGGCCATGGGCTGCATAAAGGACATTATCAGGATAAATGTTGATATCAGACTGAAGATCAGACAATAGTATTGTTAAATTTCCTGAATTTGATCACTATATTTGATTGTGTAAGAGAATAGCCTTATTCTCAGGAAATATATACTAGAAGATTTAGGAATAAAGGGGCTTGATATGTGCAAACTACTTTCAGATAGTTCAGAAAAAAATTGTATGGGGGGTGTGTGTGTGTGTGTGTGTGTGTAATGAGACAGAGAAGCAAATGTGGCACAATGTTTACAGTTGGTGAATCTGGTTTAAAAGTATTCAGAAGTTCTTATTCTTGCAACTCTCTCTCTATATATACACACACACACACACACACACGAGAGTGAGTCTCACTGTATTGCCCAGGCTGGAGTGCAGTGGCCTGATCCTACCTCACTGCAGCTTCGAATCCCTGTGCTCAAACAATCCTCCCACCTCACCTTCCCTAGTAGCTAGAACTACAGGTATGCACCACCATGCTAATTTTTTTAAAAAATTTTCGGAGAGATGGGGTCTTGCTATGTTGCCCAGGCTGGTCTTGAACTCTTGGCCTCAAGCAATCCTCCTGCCTCAGCCTCCTAAAGTCCTAAGATTACAGGGATGAGCCAGTAATCTTAGCCAGTGTGCTCAGCCTTGAAAATATTAAGTTAACAAACAAGATTATAGAAAACAAAATTAAATATTTTTTAAAGGCCAAAAATGTGGTCTTGGACCAGATGCATCAGAATCACTCAGGGACTGGTCTAGAACACTGTACCTGTGCCTGAGCCCCATGCCAGAACAATGGAATCTGCATCTCTGGGGCTGAGTTCTAGGAATTGGCGTATGAAATAAGCATCTCAGGTGACTTCTATGTGCACTAACAAGCTAAACTTTCACCTATTGTGTCAGGACCACACCAGATTTCTCACAACTTCGGCCCTCTGAGGCATTTCTTAGATCAAAATTCTCAGTAACGAGAGACTCCAATGGCCCAGTCTGTCTTGGATGCCAGGCCCCTTCTCAGGCTGCTACAGACCCATTGGTTGGCTGCTTTGCGGGTCAGGTGGCAGGTCCGACACTGGCTAAGAATCAGGGTCCCTTGGTCCTCTTAGGGATGCCTCTTCTGGCTGGACTAGATTCACCTTTACAAGAGTGATAAGAAGAAATATCCTGCCACTGATTTACCTAATACAATATTCTTCTTAAAGATTTCCATAGCAAAGGCTTCTTTCAGCAGACACCATGTGTTTTCTTCCCTAATAAGAATATTGACCCCTGAAAATTGGAGATAATGGAGGAGGTTTTGTGCAATTCAGATACAGTCTTTGAAAAGCAGAAACTTGGAAATTCTCTAGATGACTTGAAAGTAAGGACAATGGTTTTATTACGTAGTCACACACTATGTAATGCATTTGAATGAACGAGGCATAAAGTGGCTGACCTATTTATCAAGGCTTTATGAACATCTGGCTTTCCAATAAGGAAATAATATCTGAATGATGTGATTCAACTTTAAGAAGCACAATCTTGAAATACCATACTGCTTGGTATTTTTAAGTCAAGACCTAAGAGGTAAACAGGAAGGTGGGGTATGAAAGTGTTGATTTCTTCATTTCCCTCAAACCAAGCCTTACTCCCACTCCTGCCCAACTCTTACAACAGCCACTCTTATAAATGTATTTCTTTAATAGAATGAATTTTCTCCACACCCCTAAAAATCCTCAGTTGAAGCCCTAGCCTCCAGTGTGACGGTTTTTGGAGGTAAGGTCTTTGGGGGTTGATCAGGTTTGTATGAGGTCAGGAGTGAAGGGCTGTCATGATGGGATTGGTACCATTTTAAGAAGAGACATGAGAAAAGTGTCTCTTCCATGTGAGGATACAGCAAGAAGGCGGTGGTCTGCAAACCATAAACAGAATCCTCCCCAGGAACGGAATCATCTGGCACTTTCCTCTTGGACTTTTTAGTTTCCAGAACTGTGAGAAATAAATTTTTGTTATTTAAGCCACCCAGTCTATGGCATTTTGTTATCGCAGCCCAAGCCAACTGATAACAATTTTCAAAATACAACCACTGTCACCAGCCAGTTCCTACTGCCCATCCTCTCTCCATGGACCAGCGGCCTCCTGTTTCTATTCTTCCCCTACACACAACAACCAGAATTATTTTTTAAACTTCTTACTTTCAATAATGTCAAGCCCAAAGAAGAATATGTACTTCTGGCCAAGATGGAGTAATAGATTTACCCTCTCACCTGAATCAACTGAAAAACCAAAAAAAAAAAATACATGAAACAAAGGTTTCTATGACACTAAACAGAAGACAATGAAAAACAGTGATGCTGGGAAATGGAAACAAAGCAGGCAAGCCCTCGATTGCCTCAGTTTACTTCATTATGAGACCTTCCAAGCCTGAGCAAATAGAGGGGCAACCCACATAGAGCCCAGAAAGCTATTTGAGTTAAGAAGGCAGAGTAGAGAGTCCTTGAAGGCCACAGGGGCTAGAATTCACAAGAGAGAGTACCAGAGAGAAGAAGGTACAGAACAAGAACCCCAGAACCTGAAAGTCTCCTTTGAGTATTCAGGAAAATAATGAATACATTCATTGCATGTATGTAAAAAAACAAAAACAAACAAACAAAAAAAAAACAACTAACCAAGGCTGGTGTTAGTCTGTTTGCATTGGTATAAAGGAATACCTGAAACTGGGTGCATTTGTAAAGAAAAGAGGTTTGTTTTGGCTCACAGTTCTGCATGACGTATAAGCACGGCACCAACGTCTACTTGGTTTCTGGTTAGGCCTCGGGAAGCTTACAATCATGATGGATGGCAGAGGGGGACCTGGCATATCACATGGTGAGAGAGGTCACAAGAAAGATGCCAGACTCTTTTCAATGACCAGCTCTTATGTGAACTAAGAGCAAGAACTCATACATCAACAAGGAGATGGCACTAAACTATTCATGAGGTATCCACTCCTATAAACCAACAAACCAACACCATCCACTCAGCCCTACCTCCAACATTGAGGATCACATTTCAACATGAGATTTGGAGGGGACAAAACATCCAAACCTTATCAGCTAAGAAAGAACCACCTGAAAGGATTACAGGGAAGAGTACCTGTCATTCACTCTGAGCCAGAAATATTACCTGTTCACTCCAACCAGACCGGAAAACCTCATCATCCATGGGCTATTGGCTAGGCTAGTAAGAAGGGTCTTGCCCTAGCAGAGGGAAACAATTAGCCCTAGACTAGGCGCTGTTCTGCTCCTGCTAAATACATCTTAAAACGATTAAACTAATCTAAAAAGATTAAACTGGGCTTGGTGGCTCACACCTATAATCCCAGCACTTTGGGAGGTCAAGGTGGGTGGATCACTTGAGGTCAGGAGTTCAAGACCAGCCTGGCCAACATGGTGAAACACCATCTCTACTAAAAATATAAAAATTAGCTGGGCTTGGTGATATATGCCTGTAATCCCAGCTACTTGGGAGGTGGAAAGAGGAGAATTGCTTGAACCCAGGAGGCAAAGGTCACAGTGAGCCAAGATCACACCACTGCACTTCAGCCTGGGAGAAGGAAAGAAAAGGAGGGAACAAGGAAGGGAGGGAAGGAATCTAAAAGGGAAAAACACTCTGAACCTAGAATTCTATATTAAAGACTTTTCTAACATCATTACAACAAATGTTGAAGGAAGTTTTCAAATAGACGGAGAAAGATACCGGAAAGAAATCTGTGTATACACAAAGGAATAAATAGTATACTAAAAAATATAGAAGAGGTGGTGTTATTATCCAGATATCTTTAAAAGATAATTAACCATTGAAACAAAAATAATGACAATATAGGATTTATAACATAACATGTTAAAAAGTAAAAATGTATGCCAATAATAGCTCAAAGATGAGGAGGGGAGAAATGAAGCATATTGTTGGACGATTCCTATATTATATACGAAGTGATATAATAACATTTGAAAGTATACTATGATAAGTTACAAATGCATACTATAAACTCAAAAGCAACCACTAAAAAACGTTCTAACTAATCAGCCAACAAAAAAAGATCATTTTCAAAATATTTAATCCAAAAGAAGAGAGAAAAAGAGAAAAAAGAGAACAAAGAACAGACAGACGGGCCAGGCGTGGTAGCTTATGCCTATAATCCCAGCACTTTCAGAGGTTGAGGTGGACAAATCACCTGAGATCAGGAGTTTGAGACCAGCCTGGCCAACATGGTGAAAACCCATCTCTACTAAAAATACAAAAATTAGCTGGGCTTGTTGGTACATGCCTGTAATCCCAGCTACTTGGGAGGCTGAGGCAGGAAAATCACCTGAACTCAGAAGGCAAAGGTTGCAGTGAGCCGAGATTGCATCACTGTACTCCAGCCTGGGCAACAGAGCAAGACTCTGTCTCAAAAAAAAAAGAAAGAAAGAAAGAAAAGAATCAGGTGAGCAAATAAAAAACAAATGGTGAGGTTAAATAGACTTAAACCCAGCCATATCAAGAATCAATGCTATGAAAAAGTTGCAAGGATAGTACAAGGAACGCAACTATAGTTTTCATGCAGATTCACCAACTTTTATTGTTATTCCACATTTGCTTTATTGCTTGCCCTATGCCTACATTTTTTTCATAATTTGAAAGTATATTGCAGATATCATGCCCTTTTACCCCTACACATTTTCACATCTATTTCCTAAGAACAAGGACATTCTCTTGCATAACCTTCAAGTTATCAAATTCAGGAAATTTAACAATGATATAATCCTCTTTTCGAAAAACAGTCTACTCAATTTTCATCAGTTCCCCCAATAATGTCCTTTATACCAACTGATTTCTCAGTAGCAGATGCATCCCACAATTATACACTGCATTTAACTGTCATGTCTCTTTAACGCAGAACTGTTCCTCAGCTCTTGTTTTTCATGACCTTGACTTCCTTTTACTTTCAGTTGACACATAATAACTGTACAGATTTATGGGATAAGGAGTGATGTTCTGATGCATGTATACAAGGTATAATGATTAAATGAGGGTAATTACCATATCCCTCACCTCAAATAGTAATCATTTCTTTGTTTTGTGAACACTCAAAATCTCCCCTTTTGAGTATTGAAAATATACCCTAAATTATTGCTAACCATATTGACCCTACTGTGCTACAGGACATAGAACTTGCTCCTCTTTTTTGAGTGTAATTTTGTATTCATCAACCAAATTCTCCCTATCCTGCCCTCCTGTACCTTACTGGCTTTTAATAACCACAATTCTACTCTCTGCCTCTATGAGCTCATTTTTTTAGTTTCCACACGAGTGAGAATATGTGGTATTTATCTTTCTGTGTCTAACATAGTTCACTTAACACAATGTCCAACAGGTTCATCCATGTTGCTGCAAACCACATGATTTCATTCTTCTTTATGGCTGAATAGTATTCTATTGTGTACATGTACCATATATTCTTTATCCATTCATCTGTTAATGGACATGCAGGTTGATGACTTAGCTATTATGAACAGACTTGCAATAAACATGGGGATGTAGGTATCTATCTCTTTGATAAATTGATTTCCTTTGGATAAATACCCAGTAATGGGATTGCAGGATCATATACGGTACTTCTATTTTTAGTTTTTTTGAGAAACCTCCCTACTATTTCCCATAATGGTTATACTAATGTATATTTACATCAAAAGTGTATGAGTTCACTTTTCTCTGCATCCTTACCAGTATTTGTTAGTTTTTTGCCTTTTTTTATAATAGCCATCGTAATAAGTGTAAAGAAATATCTCATTGTGGTTTGATTTTTATTTTCCTAATGATTAATAATGTTGAGCATTTTTTCATATGTCTGCTGGCCATTTGAATGTCTTCTTCTGAGATATGTCTATTCAAAAGTGGCGAGGATCACTTCAGGACACTGGTCTAAGCAAAGATTTTCCAGGTAAAACTTCAAAAGAACAGACAATAAGAATGAAAACAAACAAATGGGACCATATCCAACTAAAACTATATCTGCACAGCAAAGGAAACAATCAACAGAGTTAAGAGACAACCTGCTGAATGGGAGAAAATAATTGCAAACTATACATCTGACAAGGGACTAATATCCAGAATATACAAGGAACTCAAACAACTCCACAGAAAAAAAAAAAAAAAGATCCTACTTAAAAATGAGCAAAGGACCAGCATGATCTTGACATTTTTGAAGAGTACAGGCCAGTTGGGTTATTGTCATTGTTGCTTGGTTTGATTATAGGATGCCTCTCAATTTGGAATTGTCTGATAAAAATCACTTTTTAATGTAAATATGATCATGACACGTTCCTCCTTACCTCACTCTTTTCTCTTTACACTTAGTAACACCGTTACAAAACCACTCCTAAGCTGACCTCTGCCTTCCTCTCCTATCACTTTCTGCCCCATCACATTCCAGGCTTTCTTTGTGTTGCTCATAAGCTCCAGCTTCTTCTCACTTCAAGGCTGTTGCATTTGCTGTATCCTCTTCCTCAGTTCCCATCCTTCAGACTTCCATTCCTAATTGCCAACTCAGAGGCATCTTCCCTGAACCCACTGTCAAAAGCAGCCCACCCCAGAGCCAACCTTGTCATTTCCCTGCTTACTTCCTTCAGAGCACTATAACCATCAGAAATAATCTTGTTCGTGTATTTGATTTCCATTGAAATAAAAGCCCTGGGAGGGCAGGAATCTTGTCTGTTCACCGATGAGTTTCCAGCATCTAGAATATTACCAGGCACACAGAAGGCCTTCAGTATATATTTTTGGAAAGGACAAATAAATAATAGAGAAAGAGAGCCAAGACAGTGAAAAGAGAAAAGGAAAAAAATGTGCTTTCAATTAAAAGAAATCTGAATGACATAGCTAAAGTCTACTGAGAGCTTTCAACATGCTAAGCACCATGTTCCAAACCATTCATGGGACAGTCAGAATCTCGAGTAAGTCACTTAGACCTCAGACTATGCATCTGTAAAACGAAGACCTAACATTCTAGCAATATATGAGCCTCTACCTGCAGCCTCAGAGAGATACGAAGAGGGATATTCAGGCTATCTAAAGGGACCTCAGCAGAGGGTGCAGGAGAAAACAGTATCAAACAGCAGACACCCAAGCTGAGTGACCGGAATGAAGGTACAAAGGGACCTAGAATCCACCTCTGTAGTGAATGCCTGCCTCACTTTTCTAGGAGGTGTCCTTTGCGTCATGGGAGGAAGGCTTTCTAAAGACCATCTGATCCCATGTCCTGGACTCAGGAAATACAATGTCATAATTCAGAGAGAAAGAAGTGAAGACGGAGCACAGAGAAGCAAAGGCAAGAGCTGGAGAGAGAGTTCTCTGACTTTCAAGTACTTGGCTCCAGGCCCTCCCAAAGGCCTGGCTTCCCTCCTGTTCTTGGTTTCACGAAACACTCAATAGCCTGAGTCTTTTTTACTGAAGCTAACTCGAGCTGGTTTCTGTTCCTGCTGACTACTTGTTGATTTTGGAGAGCTGCCTTCGATTGCTGGAGAGAGCACCTCCCACCATAGAAGTCGAAAGTGTCAGGAATGGTTGAAGACATGACCCAGGTTCAACCAATTAGAAATGCATCTGCCATGAATCCACTGTAATAGCGGTGGCAATAGCAGCAGCATCCTCCATCCTGTGTCACCTGTGCTGGCAGTGTAAGCTAGGGTTTTCAGTGGCAGCGGCATCCATGCCAGATGGGTGCTGTATCATCATCACGCAGACTGCTACCCTGGCTGATGCCTGACCTTCCTTGTTACCTCCCTTTATCTGGGGCCCTTCTATCATTTTCCTGGCATATCTCTGAATCACTTGACATGCTCTCAATCGATTCCTTTTCTGCTTAAATCAGTCGGGACTGGTTTCTGTTGTCTGCAACTAAGAACCCCAGTGGCGACTAAGAAACTCCAGCTTCTTCCCATGAAAGAGTCCCAACTAGTTCAAGGAGCTCAGCCTTTGAGTATGTATTTCTAGTTCTCGATGACCCCACTCCTCAGCCACTGGTTCACAGAGAGAACCAGATGCAGGTTGAGCCTTTAGATGGAGAATCTCCTGCAGGATCATACATGTGGTGCCCACATATGGGTTGCAAAAGCTGCCGCTGGCCCAGACCCACCTATGTGTCAATTAGGAAAAGGCCTGGTAAGCAGCGGGGGATGCCCTATGCAGGAAATACCTGCACCTTCATACACTAAGGCCCTGGTTTCACATCTTTTCCAAGGCCCTGTTGGGCTGAGTTGGTATTTCAGGGAGAATATATTAAACACAAGTTTACAAATGAACAGAATCTACATTTGGTTTGGGTTCAGTAGGGAAGCCAAATTGGAAGCCAAGGGCTTTATAGAGGCTTGTGAGCTGAATGAGGCGTAGAATCACTGTTTGAAATCTGGAATCTATGGATAGGTTTGGGGGACAGGAGTCTTTTAGAACCCTGGAATTATATATAAAATGTAACAGGGACCTATACTTTTCTGGAGAGAGGGTCTGTAACTCTCGTTCGCTTTTCAAAAGGCTTTGTGATCTATCAACCACACACACAGAGAGACTCACAAACACTGGCATGGTACTTTCTTTCATTTTACAGATAAGGAAAGGAAGAAAACAGAGGTGTTCATTATCTTTCCCAAGGTCACAGAGCTGATGAGTGGTCAAATCACTATGAAAATCCAGGTCCGCAGCTCAAATACTAACACCAAGCATCCCCAAACTTTTTACACAGGGGGGCCAGTTCACTGTCCCTCAGACCGTTAGAGGGCCACCACATACTGTGCTCCTCTCACTGACCACCAATGAAAGAGGTGCCCCTTCCTGAAGTGCCGTGGGGCGGGGGGGCGGATAAATGGCCTCAGGGGGCCGCATGCAGCCGGTGGGGTTGTAGTTTCGGGATGCCTGACTAAAACTCTCTGTGCTTTAGGTAGCACTCACATTACCATCTCAATGAGATATCTTCATCAAGAGAATTCCTTTTTTTCCCTTTTTTTTTTGAGACGGAGTCTCACTCTGTCACCCAGCCCAGAGTGCAGTGATGCAATCTTCGCTCACTGCAACCTCCACCTCCCAGGATTACGTGATTCGTCTGCCTCAGCCTCCCAAGTAGCTGGGATTACAGGCACACACCACCCCTCTGGATTTTTTGTTATTATTATTTTTCGTTGAGATGGGGTTTCACTATGTTGGCCAGATTGGTTTCAAACTCCTGACCTCATGATCCTCCCACCTCCGCCTCTCAAAGTGCTAGGATTAAAGGCATGAGCCACTGCGCCCGGCCCATAAGGAGAATTCTATCTGGTAAGCAGTGTCCCAGAACTGTCAGCAAAGACCTCACAGGAAGACATTTCCCAGCATGAGCAATGCAGCTTTTCTAAACATCAGGTTCCCACTGTCCCAGCCACCTCACCCAGCCCTGGCCAGGCTAGAACAGGCCTGTAGTGGTGGTGAAGCTGATCAAGGGCCACCAGAGATAAACCCCACCCCTCTACTGTTCCCATGACACTTACTTCCCTGTCCCCCGCTGCTTGTAAGCACCTGCACACAGGGGCCAAGCAGAGACTCAGGAAGCCTGTGGGCTGGAAAGCCACAAGTTGCTCAGCTAGTATTTTAAAACAATATATATATATATATAATATATATATATATATATACATATATATATATACACACACACACATATATATATACACACACACATATATATATATATATATATATATTTTTTTTTTTTTTTTTTTTGGAGACGGAGTTTCACTCTTGTTACGCAGGCTGGAGTGCAATGGCGTGATCTCAGCTCACCGCAACCTCCGCCTCCTGGGTTCAGGCAATTCTCCTGTCTCAGCCTCCTGAGTAGCTGGGATTACAGGCACGCGCCACCATGCCCAGCTAATTTACAAAAAATATTTTTTAAAGTCCCACACAAATAACACAGCCAAGGCCACATGGGAGTAGGCAGCCTCGTACATTCACATTCACCTTTCTCAAATAAGGCTTCCGTTTCTTGGGTGCTTATGATATTCATTTCATCTCATAGGTTTAAAATACTGGGGGCAGGGACACCAAATAAATTCCCCAGTGGATTACTTCCAGGAATGCCGTTTCATTTTTGAAGAACCTTAGGAATTACCATAGTAACATATAAATTATGGTACAGACACTATGGTAAGCAATTAGCATGCATATAATAGTTTGATCACAATATGGATAAATAGCATTATTGTTCCTATTTTATAGACAAGGGAACTGAAGTCAAAGAGGGTCAGTGATCTGCTGAAAGTTAGAAAACTAGAAGGCAGAGCAATGATTTAAACCCAGGTCTCTTGGACTCCAGGGTCTAAGCGGCTGGCTCTTCCTAGAAGTTGAATTGCCTCTAAGGGACGGGGTGTTAGTTGGGATTTTGGAGAATCTGCAGCTTTCCCTGTTCCCTTCAAAGGTTGTAGGCATACAAAAAAGAGGATGTCCTGCTAAGTACTGTATCCCCTTCCAATAAGAATCAGTACTTCTAATGGTCTAAGACCATTAGATCTGAAGAATTACAGAGATTATCTCCTCCAACCTCTTCGTTTTACAGACGAGGGCTGCGAGGCCCAGGGAGGGCAAGCAGCCAGTGCCGGGCACACAGCTGGCAAGCGGTCCCTCGACTCCAGCCCAGGAAGCCATCCACCATGCCACTGTCTCCATGGGGGGAGACACTGTGTCCACTGGTATACAGGAGATGATTTTAGGGGTACACAGATAAAACCTTAAATAGTGTTGATCCTAAAAGTGGATCTGCCATTCTATCCAGCAGTCACACTACTGGGTATCCAGCCAAAGGAAAAGAAGTCATTATATGAGAGACACTTGCACACTCATGTTTATGGCATCACAGTTCACAATTACAAGAATATGGAACCAACCCAAATGCCCATCAACCAACGAGTGTATAAAGAAAATGTGGTGTGTATACTCCATGGAATAGTACTCAGCCATAAAAAGGAACAAAATAATGGTATTTGCAGCAACCTGGATGAAGTTGGAGACCATTATTCCAAGTGAAGCAACTCAGGAGTGGAAAGCCAAACATCCTGTGTTCTCACTCGTAAGTGGGAGCTAAGCTATGAGGATGCAAAGGCCTAAGAATGACACAATGGACTCTGGGGACTCTGAGGGGAAGGGTGGGATGGTGAGGGGATAAAAGACTGCACATTGGGTACAGTGGACATTGCTCCAGTGAGGGTGCACCAAAATCTCAGAAATCACCGCTAAAGACCTTATCCATGTAACCAAATGCCACCTGTTCCCCAAAAGCTATTGAAATGCAAAAATAAAAATAAATAGTTGACTGACATCATGTGAAAACTATTCCCTTTTCACTTTTCCTTTAGTCTTTCTGATTACTTTAAGGATAATCTCAGTTCAGTGATAACATATCTTTAACAGCTTTCCTAAAATGTTCTTTAAGAAACTTTTTAAGAGGGAGAATGGATCCTTAGTGGAAAGCCACATCAGTATCAGCAAGAACTTAGTACCATTGCTTTCTTTTTTTTCTTGGCTTCCCTCCAATTATGTCAAGTGACGCAAGCTTTCCACTGA